>NC_135376.1:64325000-64490000 GCF_049243985.1 Paroedura picta | reverse complement strand
TTTTTTATTTGGGGGGGGGGGGGTCTTTCCTGTCAATAAACTGGGATGCATGGTATTCACAAGGAACTGAATGTTTTCCCCTTCCTGTTCCTTTCTCTGGGATTCTCTGCTGGATGTAGGTCTTCCTGTTATTGACATTCAGGAAGTCATATTAAACTTTTATTTTAAGGGCCTTTTCATTTGATTGTTGGTGTCCTGTGCACATTTGTGATAATTCTGATTTTTAAAAAATGTGGAACTGTTTCAATGATATGGTTGTAGGCTACCTCAGGCAGATGACAGAGGAATGTGATATAATTTTAATAAATAAAAAAATAAAATTACATCCAAATTATCATGCTGTTAATTAATGAAATAATTTATAGTTCTCTAATTCCTTTCTTGAGAGCTACATGCTACCTACTTCCTAACACAAATTGAAACACTTATTCCTTAAACAGCTTATTCCTTCACCACCATGTTAATGGTTTCCATGACTATTAACTCTTATATACATAGAACTATTATTCATATCAGTTTATGAGGGAAATTTCAGATATCCTTACACATTTTTACCATTCCTCATGACTGCCAGAATTTTTCTTCAAGTACACAATTGCCTTGTACACTGTTGACAGAAGCATTCTGGTTTGATTCTCCACTCCTCCACATGCAGTCAATTGGGTGATCTTGGGCATTTATAAGGAATTGACCTGCCTGACACTGTGTCTCAGCCTGACCTGCCGCACAGTGTGTCTGTTGTGGGCAGATGAAGGATTAGTGATTATAAGCTACTTTGAAACTCCTTTGGGCAGTAAAAAGCAGGGTATACCCCTCCCCAACTCAGTATGAAGGTAAACATTTAAAATTGAGCGCCATGATTGTACCCTGTGAATGGATTTGACTACTCACACACACAGTCACATTTGCTGATACAAAGTATTTTTTTGAAAAAAAATATAGCAATTAGAAGTAATAAAGTTTCATTTACAAGCATGTTTGAACAGCACAAATAAGTAACCAGAGTCTTAGGGCTACAACAAAAACAGAAGCAAAGAAAAGCAGAAATACAAGATAAACTCACCAATCGATGTGCCTTGTTTTTGCATCCTGTATGCTCTCACTTGCTGATCACCCTTTAACTCTACAGTAGTATTTATCCCTTGTCAATTTAATACTTTAATTGTATGGGATTTCCTTACTCTAAGCTGAAACAGAAATATGTAGTCAAAGGAAATGGAACAGGAACAATGCACAAGTGTTTCCATTCTGTAAAATTTAGAATTTAGGGTGGATTAATGCTGTTGAATGATAATATCAATTGTTATTTTGCTGGGGAAAAGAGGAACATCAGTGAATAAGAAAATGGAATTAGAGTCTCGAATAAATTTTTTTAGAAGATATCTGATGGATTTATTATTTTAATTTTTTTCATTCGGAATTGCAGATATCATAGCAGTGGCCACAGTTCCATGGAAAAGGATAATTATAAAATAAAGAGAACAAGAGACAACTGTGTAAATTATCAAAAAAAAAATACAATTGAACTCAAAGATACAGAAGTCCAAGATGATGGTGTTGTGATTAGCCTGGCTGAATGTGGCCTTTATAGAACAAGAGGATACAAATTCAATATGTTAAATTGCAGAAGAGTTGAAATTATCCCCATGTGCTTAGGTAAGGTCTGCACCAAATAATCGAGACATCAAACTCCTGTTTTAGAAAGAATGGCAAAAAGCAATCACAGGACAAGGCAAAGGGTTGAGTTTCATCAAAGGCCTTTTACAATTTGCATCTGAAGGAGACCAAGTAAAAATTACAGCACACAGTCAAAGGAGCTTGTTGTGAGTAAGTGCTTGTCACCAAATCTCGAACCAGGGCTGATTCTGCAATTACTTTATTCCATGGTGGATCCTACTGAATTTAGATTGATTTGAACTCGGGTCTTCCTTTATCACCCCCCTCCCCATTGAAACATAAAAGTGTTCTGCACATGATTAGGGAAGCTCAGAAGGTGGGGGGAGACAAATGCAGCAGGAGCCTCTTTCTTTTCTTGAAAGGGGGGGGGAGAGGATTAGAGACAGCAGAGGAGGAAGAATAAATCCAAGAGGAAAATCTCTGCTGAGAAGTTAGGGCTCCCCCTTTAAGGGAAACCTTGCAGCCTGGGAACGAGGAAGACTTTGAACTGATGCTCTGGCCAATCAGGGCTTTTCTACAGCGTTGGGGGCTTGAAGCAGCTAGTTAGTTCAGGACAAGCAGACAGCTGTATGCTTTCTCATGCCAATTTTTCAAATATTGAGGGTTATATCCACTCCAGAATATTGCAGGGGAAAGGTAAGGTCACTCCGGATCAATACTACTTGTTGCAGAGGGAAAATGTAAATTGTCCAAAATCAAAATGGAAATCTCATTCATTGTAGACCGGAGGGACTGAATCAACCTGGGATTGGAATAAACCTGGATTTAGCCCAGGTTTCCATGTGCCTGCAGCCTGTGTCCCTTGTAGATATGGATCCAGTGCGGCGAGGTTGGAGTCACAGCTCCCAGATGACTGCTTGGTAAGGGCATGCAAAAAGAGAGATGGTGGGGAATATTTTTTGGTTCTGGCATAGCAAACCCCAAAAATATTAGTATTTCCCAATATTATTATTATTATTATTATTATTATTATTATTAGATTTATAGCCCGCCACTCCCTTGCGGCTCATGGCGGGTAACAATATCGCAATTCCCCATTAAAACCCCATAAAACAATAATAACATTGCCAATATTGCCGGCATGGCAAGAATGGCAGCTCAACTCCCCCCCCTCCCTCCCACTACTAGCGGGTGGAGAGGAGGTCCTGATGATGTTTTGCTTCGGGTCCAGAACCCGAGTCCCCGGGGGAGGCATAGATCTATTATCAGCCCCAGCCTCAACCATAAACCTGGCGGAAGAGCTCCGTCTTGCAGGCCCTGCGGAATGTTGAAAGATCCCGCAGGGCCCGCAGCTCTCCCGGGAGCTCATTCCACCAGGTCGGGGCCAGGACCGAAAAGGCCCTGGCCCTGGTCAAGGCCAAGCGTGCTTCCCTAGGGCCGTGAACGACCAACAGGTTTTCACCCGCAGAGCGCAAGGCCCTCCCAAATTCCGGCACTGGTATGGTATTTGGAGTTGATAAATATTTGGGAATGCAGATTTTTTTCTTTGTTGTTGTTGTTGTTAGGTGCGAAGTCATGTCCGACCCATCGCAATCCCATGGACAATGATCCTCCAGGCCTTCCTGTCCTCTATCATTCCCCAGAGTCCATTTAAGTTTGCACCTACTGATTCAGTGACTTGATCCAGCCACCTCGTTCTCTGTCGTCCCCTTCTTCTTTTGGCCTCAATCGCTCCCAGCATTAGGCTTTTCTCCAGGGAGTCCTTCCTTCTCATGAGGTGGCCAAAATATTTGAGTTTCATCTTCAGGATCCGGCCTTCTAAGGAGCAGTCAGGGCTGATCTCCTCTAGGACTGACCGGTTTGTTTGCCTTGCGGTCCAAGGGACTCGCAAGAGTCTTCTCCAGCACCAAAGTTCAAAAGCCTCAATTCTTTGACGCTCGGCCTTCCTTATGGTCCAACTTTCACAGCCATACATTGCAACTGGGAATACCATAGCCTTGACTAAACACACTTTTGTTGGCAGGGTGATGTCTCTGCTTTTTAGGATGCTGTCTAGATTTGCCATAGCTTTCCTTCCCAGGAGCAAACGTCTTTTAATTTCTTTGCTGCAGTCCCCATCTGCAGTGATCTTGGAGCCCAGGAAAATAAAATCTGTCACTATCTCCATTTCTTCCCCATCTATTTGCCAGGAATTGAGAGGGCCGGATGCCATGATCTTCTTTTTCTTGATGTTGAGTTTCAAGCCAACTTTTGCATTCTCCTCCTTCATTCGCATCAACAGGCTCTTTAGTTCCTCTTCATTTTCTGCCATTAGAGTGGTATCATCTGCATATCTGAGGTTGTTGATATTTCTCCCTGCAATCTTGATCCCAATTTGTGACTCCTCTAATCCCGCCTTTCTCATGATGTGCTCTGCATACAAGTTAAATAGGCAAGGCGACAGTATACAGTCTTGCCGAACTCCTTTCTCAATTTTGAACCAATCAGTGATTCCATGTTCAGTTCTCACTGTTGCTTCTTGACCTGCATATAAGTTTCTCAAGAGACAAATAAGATGCTCTGGTATTCCCATCTCTTTAAGAACTTGCCACAATTTGTTGTGCTCCACATAATCAAAGGCTTTAGCATAGTCAATGAAGCAGAAGTAGATGTTCTTCTGGAACTCCCTAGTTTTTTCCATGATCCAGCGTATGTTGGCAATTTGATCTCTAGTTCCTCTGCCTCTTCGAAATCCTGCCTGTACTTCTGGAAGTTCTCGGTCCACATATTGCTAGAGCCTAGCTTGTAAAATTTTGAGCATAACTTTGCTAGTATGAGAAATGAGTGCAATAGTGCGGTAGTTTGAACATTCTTTGGCATTGCCCTTCTTTGGGATTGGAATGTAAACTGACCTTTTCCAATCCTGTGGCCATTGTTGATTTTTTTCTTACTCCATTATTTTATTTTTTATTTCTTTGTATTTCTAGACTTCCCTCTCCCCCTAAATAGAGTTAATAGTCAATGGTCCCCATAGGTTATATTCATCGGAAAATCAATCCAGGGGTATCTGGGGATCTGAGATGGATGTTTTATGAGGTAGAGGAACCATATTTGCAGCATAGTTGCTGGTACCTTTACCTCAAACCCACCCCCCATTTGAAAAGGATTGGACCAGGAGGTCCAGTTCTATGTGCCCCCATCTTTCATTGCTTTCCATGGAAGGCATTTATATTTTAATGAAAATGTGGTCCCTTTAAAATTTAAATGCCTTTTGCAAGCTGTAGAGCAAGTGACTTTTAATGGTGTTTAAAGGACTTGCAATCATGTTAAACACCTATACCAACCAGAGTTCACACAGAAGGTGTTTTAAAGGATTGTAACCTCTTTAAACACCCTTTCACTAGTTATCTGGTATGCCCCCCCAAATAATCCTGAATATTTTCAGGATATTTTGGGTTTGGCCATTTGGGATACTGAAAATATTGTGGCTTGCAGTAGATCTTCTGGCTTGTTAGGAATAAATGGACATTTCAAAATAAAGAAAGTACTTCCAGGAAATGGGAAAATCACATCTCTTGCAGTAGGATTTCTAGTTTATTATGAAAACTCCATGAAATAAACCACAAACAATTCAAAACAGTGAACATGCAGAATATAAAATGAAAAAAGAAACCCACAACCAATAGAAGACACTAATGAGAAGCTATCAATTTATACTGAAACAAAGCAATTTCTAAAATATCAATGAGATACACAAAAATAATCTTAGCCCCAAAGGATTAATAAGAAAGTGATCAAAAAGGAGTTGCAGCTTAATTAACAAGAGAAAACATTAAACATTGTAAACTACTGGGCAATAAATCAAATCTAGAATTAACTAATATGAGGAATTCAAAAGACCAGGGTGAATTAAGAATTATTAAACTTACACAGATAGAAATTTTGTAGCTGATTTGTTGATTAGTAAAATCAGTAAATTGTACAAGATACATTCTGGAGGGAGCTGTTTATTATAGGCAACAAAATCCTCATTGCCTCATCTAGACAGCTGTGAATGGCAAATATTAGAAAATAAGGAAATAGAGAAATGCATACCCTCTTTGACAGTTTGCATACAACCCTATTTGATGAAAACTCTGACCAATAAGTATTTCAGGTCATAAAACTAATTTCTTAGGGCACAGAATTATCAAAATACGATAGAACGAGTCCAAGTAGAACCTAAGAGACAAACAAATTAATCCGGGTTATAAACTTTGATGAGTCAAAACTCACTGGTATCTCACGAATTGAGCTGACCCACAAAAGCTTATATCCAGGAAAATATTGGCATCTAAGGTGCTACTGGACTCAGATATTGCTCTCTAAATAAAAGTGAGTGGTCCTGCAATGTGCTAGGCCTGTGGATTCCTCACCAATTTCCTTGTATAGTTGCCACTGCCCTGAAATGCAAGAATGTATGTAAGAATAGGGGGACTCCTCATTAAATTTGCAGATGACACCAAATAGTGAACACCCCTGAAGACAGAGTTCAGTCAGATCTAAACACAGTGGAAAAGTGGGGAAAATGAGAACAGGATGCAATTCAATAAGGAGAAGTGTAGAATTCTACATTTAGGTCACAAAAATGAGCAGCATGCATACTGGATGTGAGATACCCTTCTGGCTAGCAGTGTGTGTGAATGTGATCTTGGAGTACTTCTCGACTGTAAGCTAAATATGAGCAGACAGTGTGATGTGGCAGTAAAGAAGGCAAATGCAATCTTGCACATCAAAATCACAAGATATCATAGTCCCACTGTATACCACATCAGCCAGACCCCACCTTGAGAACTAGGTGCAGTTCTGGAGGCCTCACTTCAACAAGGATGAGGGCAAAATTGAGAGGGTGCAGAGGAGAGTGACAAGGATGAACCAGAGCCTGGTGACCAAGTGCTATGAGAAAAGGCTGACTTATAAATGTTCAGCCTGGAGAAGAGGAGGTTGAGAGGGGTCATGATTGATGTCTTTAAGTATTTGAAAGGTTGTCACTTACAGGAGGCAGGGAAAGTTTCCTGTTGGCAGCAGAGGATAGGACCTGCAGTAATGTGTTTAAACTACATGTAGAATAGTACCGGCTAGATATCAAGGGGGGAAATTCACAGTCAGAGTGGTTCAGCAGTGGAATCAGCTGCCTAAGGTGGTGGTGAGCTCCCCCTCAGTGGCAGTCTTCAAGTACCAGCTGGACAGATACTTATCCTGGATGCTTTAAGCTGATCCTGCATTGAGCAGGGGAGGTTGGACTAGATGGCCTGTATGACCCTTTCCAACTCTTTTCTATGTGGGTCCATCACTAGAATGTGTCTCAAATTCTCTGGCCAGCACCATCTGGTTAGACCTCTCTGGGAGTTCCACATAAGGGCTCTCTCCCTCTCCCTCTCCCTGTCTCTCTCTCAGACCTTGGTAGAAAAATGGTCTTCAAATGCTTCCAACCAACATGAACCAGCATGTAGTGGCTTTTTATTTATTTATTTTGGCTAATGACATCTGAATTGGGACTTAATTGAATTTGGATTCAATTACAATTGCAAACATCCGTGTTTGTGCCAGCTTCCTCATCATCTGTAGAAGCGTGTGGTATCAAATTCTCCTTGATGACTATTTTTGTTTCTGCTAACCTGGACTTCTTGTGGGTTGCAGGATGTGTCATTTATTTATAGTTAATAATAATATGAATGGGAGACGGTTTAAAGGCTGTAAGTCCTCAAGTGTACAGGAACCTTTCAAAAAGTTCACATCTTTCCCCCCCCCCAAAGCATAAAAAGGAATAAACATTGTGTTTCATGTAGAAATTACTCATAAGGCTTTTAGTTTTCAGCTATAAACTAATATTTACTGGTAGAAGTCAGCTGAAATAAAACTGTACACCTTCTTCATAATGTGGACCCCTCTTCTCTTTTTTAGATTTGGGCTTTTCTTACTGCATGCCTTTACAATTCTCCTCATCAATTTTGTCCTGAGAAGGGAAGCTAGTTTGACAGTCTGAAAACACTGATAGGGAGCTGCACTCTAAAAGACAACATCCTGGAAATGCTTCTTTATGGCCCCACATATGGATGTTAAAGGAAAGAAACATCTCCATTTTCTCATAGCTGGCCACGCTGAGAATTCGACTGTGAGCAATCATAGTTTCTCAGGGGTACAGGTCAGGTAAAGAAATTATACTACACCTTGAGCCATTTTCTTGATGTTAGTTTTATGATTTTATTGTATCATTTTACTTTGTGAGCTGCCTTGCACAAGTCTTTCGAAGCAAATTAATAAATCTGTATAAGACCATAATTTTAATAAAACAAGCGGATGTTTCCCAGCCTTAATGCGATACGCCTAATTTTAATCTAGACCAACTCTAAACATAATCTCAGTTGGCCAACACTTGAATCACCTACATGAGTCCTACTGACCCAGAACAACACTACAGGATTAAAGAAAAGGTTTTGCCCCAAACCCCACAAACACACACATACACACACTTCCATCTTGTAAGGGCCAATTTCACAATCAGCATTTCACACTCAGAGCTCTCTTAAAATGCATGCACCCCATCCATTTTAAATCCTTACGGCAGATAATAATGTTGCTGACATTGATTGGCTTTGGGCTTTAATGAGTGTTCCCAATACTCTGAAAACTATTCATTTTTTTAAAAAGTTTGCATGAGAAACAAGAAACAGAGGCATGAAATGGTCTGTGATGGGGAAGAGGAAGCAGGAGGACTAAGGAGACCAATCAAATTATCCACTGGCTAAAGTAGGGTGGAGGTAGTAGAAAGCAGGATTTTAAAAAAATGTGCTGAAGTTCTCTACCATGGATGCTGGAGAGGGGGAACTGAAGAAGAAAAAATGAAGGTCATTTCTGCAGCATGCTACCTCTTTTTACCATTGAGTGAAAGCCCCAATTGATTCTTTGAGTCTGCAGCACTCGTTCCACAACTATAGTTCCTTCCAAGCTGTTATACCGTGTGTGGGGGTGGTGGGGGTGGTTCTAAACTTTCTCCATTTTCACCAACAGTGTTTGTTTGTGTGTGTGTTCTTAAAATGTAAATGGAATTGTGGCAATGCACTATCACTGGAGGAAAAGCTTGCTTTGCAATGGGGAAAAAAGCCCGCCATTCGGGGAGAGAGGTCAGTGGTGGGGGGAAAGGTGGCTGCCAGGAGAGGGGAATTATCTCTGGTTGTTCAGCCATGCCTTTCACCATCATGAACTGGGCATTGTAAAAATATATATATATCTGTACCCATGCTGACTGCTTTGAGGAAGATGGAAGGAGCTCCTGAATCTTGAGTGTTGGTGTTGCATTTTGTTGCTGCAATTTCTGGCTATTGTGGAGGAGGGGACCACAACATAACTCACCCAGCAACACCTTCACCGATAGCCTCCTGTGAGCTTGTCCAAGAGTAGGGCCACACAGAGGCAAGCAAAATGAGGTTTGATTCCTGTGAGAATAGGAAGCTGAGAAGGGGCAGGGAGGGAAGGCTGCCAGGCAGTGGGGCAGCTGCTGGGGCTGCACCCTCTTCTGACTGTCCAAATTTCTCAACCTTATTGCCCCAGATAATAGTGATCTCCTGGGGGGAGAAAGATAATTCAAAAGCCATTTGTCAGACTGCTATGGCCATGAAATAGGCACTAGCAAGCCTGAATTAAACCTGGACCAGCAGTGAACAAATAACGTCCTCAGATTGTACCCAGAGATTCATTGGTTTGCTCACCTCTCCCCAGATTGCTGGCCCATTTGCTGTTATACTAATATAAAGCATTATGTAGTAATATAATTGCCAATATGCTTTTTAAAAAGCAGATGTCTTGGGAATAACTATGGTGGAGGTGGTAGGTGGGGTTAACATGGGTCAATGATGACAGACAAAATGGTGGCACAGTGGGAAAAATAATTAAAATTTGGAATTTCCTCACTTGGAACATTCAGAAACCGTGAGGTAAGGGGGCATGAATTTTGGATCTACTCCTGGGGATGCATATTTTTGTACAGAAATGTTTGCATTGTCCAGATCATTAATAATGCTGGTGTGGGGGTATGCAGAACTGTGGAAATGATCCCAAAAGAGAAACTAAGGCTGAGACAAAATCTGATCAGGAAATGAAGAAAAGCCACATATGGGGCCACCAACCTGGATACCATTCCATCTCTTCTTTTGTTCATTATATGATTAGACCAGTTTTATATCACACATTATACTGGGTGTGTCTCCTCAAGGTGGGGACAGAATACTTGCAAGCCGATCAAGTGAAAATTAGACAAAACTGAAATAATGTCAATGGTTATATCTTGTGACTTTAGGGGGGGAAATTCACACTGATGGGCTTTAGATCTCCATATCTCAGTTTTACAGCTATATTGTATTCCTAGTACCCTTATGTATTTCAAAATCCATATGGTCAGAAGTGCATTTTAACAACATTATCTCATATGAAGATAGCAAGGCTACTATATCTGAGACTGCTCTAGATAGCGGCATCTGGTTCAGGATAATGACGGCCCAACACAGTTTCCCAGATGGGACACAGTTCTTTGGTTTCCAGATGATGAACAGCATGACATAATGTTGAAATATGTCAGTGTGATTATGTGAAAGCAGGAGTATATCCTGGGCATACCTGCTCCAGAGCGGTGTGACTTTAGCAGAGCTTATGTACAAAAATCAGTTTAGAAGAACATTAGCCATGCGCCTCAAGGAAGAACAATTATATCCCCATTGGGCTATGTTGTAATAATAAATAAAAATATATACTTGGGAGGAAAACAGAAAAGAAACAAATGCATACATAGCATTACCCTTAAGTCACATAGTGGCCAGTAGCACATAGACTTCAAGTGGATATTCTGAATCATATCCCTGTACAGAGGTCCACACAAGCCTAAAGCTAGCACACCAGGTATCAAGGTTCTAGGCCAGTTAGTGTCCTTCCTGTTGGCAGTCTAAACATGCAAAGAGGTATGAATAACCAGACTGCCCAAAATAATAAAATAATTATATAGAGAGGAGAAAGAGCTTTGTATTGAAAGAGGGGGGGGGGAGAGACCTGTTCAAGACATAGGAGAAGAATATCTGAAAAATATCAGGAAGTTTCTAATCTAACTATGCTAAATATATATCTCCTCTGATGCCACATGTTGGACATTCTTCACATGCTTTCAAATCATGTACACTACAGATGCTGTATATCCCAACACTATCTACAACAGGCTTTCTCAACCAGTATTTTGTGAAACACTGGGGTTTCCTGATGGCACTGGAAGGGTTTCGTGCATGGATGAGAGTTAATTAATTTTTAACATTTTTAAAAACTTGTTAAAGATTTATTTATTTATTTTTACATTTGCATCCCACCTCTCCCGGCAACTGCTGGCCCAAGGCGGCTCACAATAAAACAGTAAAAGCAACAGCTCGAATATATCAACAATTAAAACTTCCCCTACAACAATTAAAGCAATCTAATATTAAACAACATCAAGATGGCGGAATGGTACAAAAAGAAATCCCACAGCTTCGCTGCTCCAGCCACCGTTGCCTACCACAGTTCTCATGTGGTGAGATCTTCCATAGCATAGTCTATAATAGGGTGGGATCCCAGTATTGTGATTCTGGGCACCCTTTCCATGGCCTCAACCAAATGCCTGGTGGAAATGCTCCATCTTGCAGGTTTTGCGAAACCTTCATAGCGCTGTCATGGCCCTCATCTCTCCCATGAGCTCATTTCATCAGATTGGGGCCAAGGCCAAAAAGGCCCCTGGCCCTGGTTGAGGCCAGGCAGATTTCCCTGAGGCACGGGACAACCAGTAGATTCATACCCACAGAGTGGAGTGCTCTACAGGGGACATAGGCAGAGAGGCATTCCCGCAGATAGGTAGGACCCAAGCGACTTAAGGCCTTAAAGTGGAGGACCAAAACCTTGACCTTGATCTGGAAACAAACTGGTAACCAGTGCAGTTGTTTCCTCACAGGTTGAATATGGGCCCTCCAAGGTGTCCTAGTGAAGATCCTCAAAGCCGAGGTATTGGGTTATATGACTATATATGCTCATGTCAACCTGCACACCCCTCCCAAAATGGCCAATGGTGGGTCTGGAAGGGGTGAGGAAGGAGGGTCTGCTGGGTAAGCAAGCACACAGCTCTGCTCTCCAACCATATTCTGCATGATCGTAGCACTTTTGGAGTTTCTCAAAACCTGGAGAATGTTTCAGGGGTTGTCAATGGTGAAAAAGTTGAGAAAGGCTGAACCACAGGGAAGTGTTTACACAGGGGACCATTAAAATGTAATCCATCATCTGCACTGTAATATGATAAAGTCCATTCTACCATCACAGAACTTCTTGTCATCTCAGGCCTATCCTCATTCTTCTTTATGTGACAGACTATTAGTCACAATGGCTACTAGCCATGAGGGATATCTCCCAGATATCTTTCTAGCAGTTGCTGGGAGCATGGGCAGTAACGGTCACCTTGCTTGTGGCAGCTGGTTGTCTGTTGTGTGAACAGAATGCTGGATTTGAGATGTTCTTGATCTGACTTAGCCTAGCTCTTCTTATATTCTTAGTGTCATTCTCGTGTTTACTTTTTTACATAGAGGTATCAAAAATTAAACAAAATCTAATAATCCTGAGGCTGCCCCATCTCAAAAGTGTCTTTCACTGTGTGACACAAGGACCTAGGGCAATATGATCTCATCATTTTCTCTCCATTTGTTCAAATTCAATAAGCAAGTGACCAAATATGACCAGGGGTATTTGCTGGTGTAAATCAGGAGTGATCTGATTTATAGTCATGTTTGCAGTGAATTTCTTGTTTAAATACATTGCATTATTCAACTTGTCATAAAAAACCAGTTTCTTATTATATGCATTTTTTAACAGAACCCGTCTTATTTAACTAATCAATATATTGATATAAGAAAGTCATGAAACCAGCTGTCAGAAATTTCTAGGAAAATACCACACTAAAGTAATTTCTGTGCGCATATGATAGGAAAGGGGTGATACTCCTGTAATAGTTTTATCTAACAAGAATCAATATTTAACATTATATAATGTTCATAGCAGCTTGCAGCAGCTGACAAAGGAAGGACAAGGCTTGAGTAATTTATAAACGAAAGGTTGCCATTTTAAAATGGAGGGAGGGGAAGGTTAGGGAAAATAAAGAATTAAGCTTTTTAATCCTGTGTTGAACTTTTCTGCTCCATTCTTAATGGTACCCAACATAAAGAAGCCATCTGTTTGGTTTTGTGTGAACTGTCTGTACATTACAAAGCTTAAGCACTAAATTCCAGATCTAAGACAACAGGAAAAACTTCATTTTCGGTGACAAATGTTTCCGCAGCACCGATCTAGTCCCGTCCAGGTTAAAATGTAGCTTTCTCCTGCTTTCTCTCCATAGTCTCATTTTTTTATTATTCACTTTAATAAAAATCCTGTCATGCATTCTTCTACCTATCTTGATCAAAAGAGAAACCTCTTTATCGTCAAACTTTAATGGCTATTATGTTCCATATTTTTAATGTGGTGATTAAATATTTATAAATTGCCCATCAAGTCATACTTCCTAAGCAGGATTTTCAAAAGGGACATGCTATGCAGCCAGTGTTCACTTAAGGAAGTCAAAGGTCAAAAGGTCAAATAATCAAAGCTGAACACTGTCTATGGAGTACATCTGTTGTCATTCTTATTAAGAACGCAATCCCTAACAGCCGTACTTGTATTTCAAAGGGAGACAGCTACAGTGAACTTAAGATTTCTTGTCTGTTGAACTCACATCCTGTGATGATAGTAAATAAATTAATATATTTCCAAAACAGTTAAGATCATCCTAATGCAAAACTGTACAGTTATTATTACAATTTGAATAAAAGAAAACCAAAGGAATTTTGTCTTTGCTCAGCATCCATCCATTCTCGGTTATAACCTCTAACAAGAACTGTTCTTAGCCTCAGCAGGCAATTTGGCAACATAGTCAAGAAGTTCCCGAGACATTGATGTGATTATACTGAAATCAATACACCTAATTCTCAACATGACCAAATCTGTGCAGACTTAAACTCAGAGATTGTGAGTTTAATTTATGAGACTTAAACTCATGAACAAACCTGAGGAAAAAATCCCAGGTTTGCTGAAAAATCTGAACTCTATCTCAAAATAATAAAAGCACCTGTAGCTTTAAGAAACAAATGCTCCTCTGATAAAAGGATAAAGTCATTCTAGTCCTGAAGGTAGGAAGCAATGTAGTAGTTATTCTAGCCAACCCACGGGTAAATTATGAAGAGAAGTGATCTAAACACTAGACAACCAGAACAGTATTGCCAGCCTCCAAGCCTTGGTTTCTTTTCAATAAAATTTTGGGCAAGGCTCTTTCCAGGGTTGTACCATTTGGAATCTCACTGGGTGATCTTGGGCCTGTTATACAATCTCAACCTAACTTACTTCACAGGGTTGTAGTGAAAATTAAAATGGAGAAGAGAATGATGTAAGATGCTTTTGGTCTACATTATTAAGAAAGGTGAAATACACAGGACATAAATAAATAATAAATATAGCTGAACATAGAGGCAGATAAAATGGTGGTTGGTAGGAATGAGAGACGGAAGCAAAGAAAAGTCAGGACATAAGGTTGCCAGGAATAAGGAAAGAGAAAATAGCATGGGGAAGGGGATGCATGGGAAAGTGAAGGTTTGAATCTCCACTCTGCCATGTAAGCTTACTGGGTGACTTTAGGCTTTCTTTCTTTCTTTCTTTCTTTCTTTCTTTCTTTCTTTCTTTCTTTCTTTCTTTCTTTCTTTCTTTCTTTCTTTCTTTCTTTCTTTCTTTCTTTCTTTCTTTCTTTCTTTCTTTCTTTCTTTCTTTCTTTCTTTCTTTCTTTCTTTCTTTCTCCAACTCACAGTCTTGTTTGAGGATAAAGTGAGGATGGGCTGGGAAAACCATGAATACTTTCATGAGCTTCTTGGAGGAAGGACAGATAAAAATAGTAAATAGATCTTTCTGATTAATAGTCCCTATTCTCTTTAGTCAGTATGAAGCAAATTTTATTTGATTAGAGGTAAGCCTTCTCTTGCTATCACTAGTTGATCACTTCCAAAGCAGTATTTTTTTAAAAAATTAAGGCTTAGTTATACTTTATAATTAGGCTTACAATTCCACCCCCCCCCCCTGGAGTTAGGGAATCCCCAATCCTTTGGAATCATTTCCCCTGCTGCTTGGAGCAGTGACAGGAGAAAAAAGTTACTTCTTCGCTACTATAGCATCATCTAGTTCCCAATCATCCCAATTTTTAAAGGTAGCACAGCATCTGCAAATGCCTAAATCTGATACTTCCTTGTCCCCCAAAACATACAGTTAGCTGTGATACTTTTGTCAAGTTTTGGTTGATAAAATTTGGATGTCACCTGTAGTAGAAGTAAACCAGAAGAAAGGCATAATACATAGCCTAGTCTATTTATGGGCCATTTTGATCCAGTTTCCATGATGAATCTTGACAAGATCCTGGGATCTGTGAAGTCCATTATTTGTACCATGGATCCTGGCTGCTAAAACCAGGTAAGGACCATATCAACAAATTCTTAGTCTCCATTAGAAATCATTCACTAACTAGTCAGGGCACCTTCCCTCATCTACTCAAAGAGGTGGTTACCCAACCACCAACCGATTATTGCCTTGTCTCTGATTTGCCTTTCCTGAGCAAAGTGACTGAGTGAGCAGTAGCAAATCACCTACAAGTCTTCTTGGATAATACATATGAGCCATTTTCAGGCTAGGCTATGGGGCAGAGATAGCTCTAATAGCTTTAGCCAATGACCTCCATTTGAGTGTAGACAAAGACCATGCCTCTTTGTTACTTTCATTGGATCTGCAGTCTTTGATACAATACATCATGCCACTTTGTTGCGGTATATGGGGGCAGAAGGACCTCCATGTACCTCAGGAATGTGTGTTGAAATGAGTTGAGTAACTCTTCACAGATTAGAGAGAGGATTGTTACTGAAGCAAGTTGCTACTAGAAACCAGTTATTACCTATGTGTGGGACCTATCCTGTGGGGTTCCACAGGGTGCAATTATATACCCCATGCTTTTCAATCTCTATGTAAAGCCCTTAAGACAAACCAGTCATAGTTTTTGGATTGATTGTCATCAGTACCCTGGTGATAGCCAGCTCTATATATCCTTATCCAAATCTCCTGGTGATGCATGTATATTACTCCCAATCTGCAATCATTCCCTTGTCTGCCCATTAACTACCAGTAGGGATGGGCACAGCCAAACCATGAAGCAAAATTCATAATTAATTTTCCCCTGTTCATGGTTCATGAATTGAATGTTAAAGCTGTTCATGGAGGCCTGTGGAGAGAGCAGAAAGCAGGGGTTTAAAGAGATTACAAGTCCCTTTAAACCCTGGTTTTGCACACAAAGGCTGCAAAAACAGCTGAGTAGCAAGGAGAATCCAGTTTCTTACCCCTCAGCTGTTTCAAGTTGTCTTGTGCAGTCCCTTTAATCTCCTTGCCTACAAATGAGCAAAATTATCAACAGTTCATTTGCATGCTTTCTCTATTGTGGCCCATACCTTATGGAACAGCTTGCCTGAGGAGACCAGGAAAGCTTTCTGCAAACAATGCCAAATTGAAGTATCCAAGAGGGCTTTTGTATACAGATAATAGGGTTGCAGTGTACAAAATGATTCACTGAGTAACTTGTATAAATGACTAGGAACTGTGGTCTATTCTACTGTATATAGCTTGAAATATTAAGGGCTGTTGTTCTATGTAATTTTTGCAGCATTTGTGAATATTTTATTTATTTATTTATTTTATTTGTTTTTGAAACCATATCCTGCTGCTCTGAGCGAACTGGCTCATGGCAGGTTACTTAATACTTAAGCTTTGATTTAGTTTTCTTTTTTAGATATCTGTGTTGGTTCCTGATTTCTACAGTCCTAATCCTATTGCATTTTTATTGAATGTTCCATGATTGTATTGACTGAAACGATACCATTTGCATGAGTCCCTGTGAGTGAGGGAGAATGAATGAATGAATGAATGAATGAATGAATGAATGAATGAATGAATGAATGAATGGCTTCCAAACATTTCATTATGTAGTACAAATACTCCATGGGATTTAACCACTGCAGTCATTTTTAAAGGAAGTACCAATAATTCCAAGTTTACTTCACCACATTCATTTGTACAAGGGCCACTGGAAACTATAGTTCAATGCAGAAGGGACCCCAATGCAGATTCAGTTTTCCTACTCATGATGGACAACATCTTTCCCCAGAGAACTGGACATATTAGGCTGTATTAAATGTTCATTAATCAAATATAATAATTTTGTTTCTCACACACATCAGGGGAGTGGTCTGTCATTGTCTTCCCTAGTGATTGCATCTATTTTATATAATGTTGTTGTTAGTTGCAAAGTCGTATCTGACCCATCGCAACCCCATGGACAATTATTCTTCAGGCCTTCCTGTCCTCTACCATTCGCCAGAGTCCAGGGAAAAGAAGCTTGGGAATCAAATGGGAAGTACAAGTGGTAATGAGAGAATCTAAGATATTTCATAGAATCATTGAATAATAGAGTTGGGAGGGACCTCATGGGCCATCTAGTCCAACCCCCTGCACTATGCAGGACACTCACAACCCTATTACTCATCCACTGTAACTTGCCACCCCCTTAAGCCTTCACAGAAGCAACCTCTCTGTCAGATGGCTATCCAGCCTCTGTTTAAAAATTTCCGAAGATTGAGAACCCACCACCTCCCAAGGAAGCCAGTTCCTCTGAGAAACCATTCTATCAGGAACTTCTTCTGGATGTTGAGACAGAATTTCTTTTGAATTAATTTAATCCTATTGGTTCTTGTCCGTCCCTCCGGGGCAAGATACTTTGATGGTTTGGAACGACAAAATGTCCACCCATGCTGGTTATTGTTGATTTTTATGTTTGGAGTAAGTGTTTCCAGCTGCTTGGAGGGGGAAATGCCTTGTGCCTCCAATGGGTGCTGTTTTCCATGTGATGTTATTCCTTTCTGTCCCCTGAAAAGGTTTCAGCTGTGCATTTCTATACTTCAAGCCTCTATTAAAAGGACAGAACATTTTTCTCCAGATCTGTTGGCATCCCTAGCTTGATATTGCTGTGTAGATTGACATGGCAATGTCAGGTGCTGAAATGCTGAACATTCACAAATATACCAAAACCATCAGACCCACACATTCATCTGATGGCCTTTAAGTGATCCACTGGACCCAAAACCTGTGAGCCAAGGAAATGGAAATCTGTCTCTTTTCCAGTGGTTCCCACAACAGGGAGATATATCCATTCAAAAAACCTGCATACCAGGCTTTGTTGCTAATATACTGGAGAGGCAGTTCTCAGTAAAGGCCTATCCTATGATCAATAGTCCAAGGAGAAATTGTATTTCATTGTTTACTTCTGCACTATTAACATTATTAACATTATTGTAATCGAGAGTCCCACTAATGTGAAATTATAAATCCAGATATTTAGATGGGGGGATATCACAGTGTAGAAAAAGAATGCCAGTGATTTAATTAAATTCTGTTGATGGCTTGAGTACAACATAATATTAAAGTCACTTTCAGTTTTGTAAAGCTGTAATAAAACTGGCAAGACCAGGCACAGACACATCTATTATTTTATCACAAGCTGATTGCCAGGGCCACCCATGAAAGTAGTGAAAAGTACAGTCAATAAAACAGGAGATAGACAAAAACAGGATTCATGCCTCCTCCTTTTGCCAATAGGAAAGCAAGAGCAGGAGATACATGACACTCATTTTGTGCTGATGGCTGGTGCAAGGCTTTACGAGGTCTTTCCTTCAGAAAAATGAATAGCTCCTTATTGATGGAGCAGAGAACAAAATGGATAGGAGAGAAGTAAGGCAGATAATGGCTGCCAGTGACCATTTCCACACTGGGAATTAGCCCCAGCTTACCACTTGTCCAGTGGCAGGGCAAATTTCCAGTTCCACTTGACATTGAGGCTGGACTAGAGCTGTCCCAGGCATGGCACAACTCAGGCCTTCCATTGCCCTGCAGCAAGGGAATGTGGATATATCCACATTTCCTTTTTTTTGACCCAGAGGGCAATAGGCCTATGTTGGGGCAGGCCTGTGCAGCAGGGGAAGTGTCAGGGTGTCCTGGCCCAGCACCTCCTCCGACTATGGTATCCTGGAAGAGACAAAAAATGTCCCAGGCCCACACTACCCCACTGCATGGCTGAACCTCTCTGCCCCAGCTCCTATGCGGGAGCACAGTTCCAGGGCAGATGTGATTCACTGGGCTTAATGCTCCCCCATGTGGGCCAGGAAGAGGTGGGGCAACCTGCTCCAACTCAACCAGCAGCCTGCAGCCTGGAGCAATGGCATCAATGCAGTAAATATCAGTATCTCAGACAGACCTTGGCACATGAAGATATACAGGGTTGATCATGAAAGATGTACTGGGGATAAACCACTATTATAAAAAGTGAGTTCCCAGCCAGGAATTCCTTTAAATTTTGCCACAGGGTCCCCTTTCTAATTTGGATCATGGGGGAAGAGAAGATCCTGCTGTTTTTCCTTGCTAAAATGGCATCATGTATATGTGAGGGCACATAATGCCCCCACCGCTGTTTCAGGGCATTATATGCAAGCATGGAGGGAAGGAAGGATCTCTGCTCCCCCCCCCCAATACTGTGGTCATCACAATCAGACTTGTGCCCCCATGTCAAGTTCAATTAAGTTACTGTCTAGGAACTCATTTTTAAAATGGTGCCACATCCACAAGATGAATCCAGGGATGCTGCTGTCTAGATAGACCCACAGAGACAGGACATAAGATGGAAAGCATAAGATTACCCATCATGGGTTAAGCAAAGAAGACAAGAGGTTAGACTGTAGAAGTAATCTAACCTGGTCACCAGGATTGAGTCCTAAGATAAATTGGACTGGAGAAGTTTGAGGACTGAACAGATAAGCTTCACACTTCTGGCATTAACATCTTCGATTAAAGGCAGCAGTAATAGGCGTAGATCTCATTCAGCTTTAAAAGCAAACTCTTCTCTGACTTGCCTCTTCTATAGGACAATTTTGCGGCTTTATCTTGTGCTTAAATGTTCTCTCAGCTGGGTCCTGTTACCTTGGAATCTCCTATGCCACTCTAATTGCCACAGCACACTGACTGCAATCAGAACCATCTGGAATGGATCACTTGTACTAGGTGTGTGTGTGTTGGGGGGGTATTTGCATTCTCTTCTATGAATTATGCCACAACTTGCACTGAAAACTTGATAAACCATGGTTTTGCTCTTACTAACACTATAGAAATGGAGACAATATATAAATCAATATTGGTAAGTATAATCAACAGTACAATGACATTCAATGCCTCATTTCTAGAAGAATGTTCTTGGCTTATTGTTGTTTAGTTTAGTGGTTACCCTACTGGAAGATCTCTGCTTGGGCTATGACACTCACTGGGAAACCATGAGCTGGTCACTCTCCTTCAATTTAACCTATATCACAAGGTGGCTGGAAGAGAAAAAAATGAATTCCCTGATCCATATTCGGTACCTTTAGCCCTTTGGATAGAAGTACAAAGAATGAATGAATACCCCTGGTGACTTATTCCTGTTTATAATTTATAGGTACCTGGGGAAGTTTCAGATTTTAGAGGAACTGCTTCCATGTTCATATCCAAAGAATATTCTCTTTGCTAAAGAGAGGGAGGAGGCAAAGGTAGCTCTTTATCTCATCTTGATTTGTGGTCTTCATTAATTTAATCAAAGAACTAGTTCCAACTGTACTTCATATAGGAGACAAAGATTATGGATTTTTCATTAAAAATCAAAATGTACTGTGTGTTGAGATAATGAAAATAGCTTAATATTTTACACACTCAAATATAAAAAATGACCATGCTGCATCGAAGCTACTGGAAATCTGGTTTTCTGCAGCAGAAAGGAGCCACAAACATCAGGAAGAAGCAGCAATGCGTGTAAGTCACAAAAGGTAGAAAGTGATATTCCCTTCAAGTTACCTTTCATGGTAAAATGCAGTGAAAAATCATCTTACTTCAGTTTCACATAATTTAGCTCTCATAGAGTCATGGAGTTGGAAGGGACGCCCAGGGTCTTCTAATCTAATCCTCTGCACAATGCAGAAAACTCATAACTACTTGCCCACCCACAGTGACACCAATTTCATGCCCAGATGATGCCCCCCCAACCCCCCCCCCCGAATCCCTGGACAGTCTGGCCTGAAGGAAATTTGCCGCCTAACCCCAAAGTGGCAATCAGCATTTCTCCACCCTGATAACAATGAAGCCTAATAATGCTCAAAGGTCCCATCTACACAGGAAGGTAGGACATTGTCTATCAGTGCAAAAGAGGGAGATCAATCATCAGTACAACAGTTCTTCTCCCACATAAGGAAAACTGGGCCACAAGGAACTAGGGTGGGTAAACCAGAATCAGATTTCCTGAGATCTGGTCTAGGATTGAGGAGATTCACATTCCCAATCAACCATGAAGCTGACTGGGTGATCTTGGGCCAGTCTTCCTCTCTGTCTAATCTACCTCCCAGTGTTGTTTTAAGGATTTATATGCTGAAAGCTGCCAGTTACAATTACATGGTCAAGGAACAGAGATTCTTGCAAACTATCCTATACCTCCACTTTCTCCTTTGTCCTGATGCATGGTCACCATGTTGCTTCTGCTGTGGCAATGATCTTTTCTCCTTTCTGACTTACACAAAGCTGCCTTCAGTATCCTGGGCAGTCTGCACTTACTTTGTTTATTCCATTGTCAATCCTGTTGAATTCAAATCGATTTGAACTCGGGTCTTTCTCTCCCCCCCCCCCATTGAAACAGGATAGTGTTCTGCACGTGGTTAGGGTAGTTCAGAAGGGGGGGAGCCAAGCCTCTTTCTTTTCTTGAAGGGGGGGAGAGGAGCCAAGCAGGGAGCCTCTTTCTTTTCTTGGAGGGGGGGGGAGAGGATCGAAGAAGGCAGAGAAGGGAGAAAAAATCCAAGACCAACAGAAGTTGAGAGAAATTAGGGGCTTCTCCTTTAAGGCAAGCTTGTCACATGAGCAGTTTTTGCCATTCAGAGCTTCTCTACCATGGAGGAGAGGCCAGATTCAAAACAGCCTGCTTTCTCAATCTGAATCTTAAAATATTGAGCATTAAAAGCACTCTAAGATATTGCACAATAAAGGTAGGGTCACTCCGGATCAATCATTCTTGCTGCTGAAGGAAAATTTTAATCGCCCAAAATCAAAACGGAAATCGCATTCTGTGTAGACGGCAGAGACTGAATCAACCTGGGATTGGAATAAAAGCTCCATGCAGTTTACACCCTGGAGCATGTCTATCAAAGTAGCTTTCTACCTTGCACAGATTTTTTCCTTATCTGTAATTGTATCAGTATAATGGAGGTTGAACATTTATAGACATCAGTTAGATCCCTTTGTACATCTGATGAAGGGAGTTTTGACTCTTAAAATTTTATACTCTGAGAGTCTTCTTTGTCTCTACGTTGTTGATGAACTAAAATCTAGCTGTTCTACTGCATACCCACTGAAACTACATTCATGTTGATCCAGTGTCCTAGACTTAAGAATCACAAGAGAGGGAGAAGAGGGGAGCTTTTCTTTTGTGGGGAGGACCCCTAGTACATTACACACAGAAGGTCTCAAGTTCAACCCAGAATCTCTAATGGAGGTTCTCAACTCTAGGTAAGGAACTGGACCCACTATCAGCCAGAATAGAAACAGTGGGCTATACCAATTGTCATATATCACTTCAGCAAGGATAAGAACTGGTGAAAGTTTTGGTTTATTAATTAATAGCAACTAAACATGCCTACTTTTGTTGCCAGTGCCACAAATCCCATCAGTTTCATTTTTTTAAATCACTGTGAAGCAAATCCCACAAATATATTTTGCGTACAAAAGTTTCAAGCATGTAAATCCTTTAAAGCTTCTGAATGTTTCCCAGAAAAGTCAACCTGAAACTCAAATCATTTTAACATTTCAATCTCATGATTGGGGAGGGGATTGACTCATGATTTTTGAACGTTTCAGCTCAGAAACTCTGATTTCCCAAGGGAGGAATATGTAGCCTGTAGAAATAATCCCATGGTACAGAGAGCAGCTGTTGCTGTGCAACCTTAATGGGAGCTGAATGGGAAATGTCATCGCCTAGGAAGAAACCCCAGGCAGGAGAATGGGATCATCTTCAACCACATCTTCTGAACTGCATCCTTCATAATGAACAACGATTTCTTGATTCATTTCATCTTCTTGGTTTGTGAGGGAAAGAGGAAGCCACAACACATCACGGAAAATGTAGTTCTCCAATGGGGAAATCCAATCCTTCTCTTTGGCATTTTCTCTCTTTAAGGGTCTACAGGGCCCTTGATGCCATATATATTTGCTATAAGTTGTGAGATGGTGAAGCAGCTTACAGTAGCAAAGAGCTCCTTCTCACCTGCTGGGAATGTCTGGTGCATCATAATTTCCATTCAGTTATATTTGGTAAGGCAGGCCTGAGGGAAGTTAGGATGACTGGGGCAGTGTGCTTTCTAAATGACCATATCAAAAGAAGAAGAACTGGTTTGAGCAAAATGGACCATCTGATAAATCTGGGCATGAACTGACTGGTTAAACCTAATATCTTGACAGGCTATGAGTAAATTGTACTGAGGTAAAGTAGCTATCTGCCCGGAATCATTTGGACACACAAGTGACAAATGGCAGTGAAGTTATAGATGATGTTTATACATCTGGGACATTTATGAGTGGTATTACAATTGTGCAAAGGAAGCAGCTTTGCGTACATCTAGACAGACAGATTCAGCAGTGAGCACACTGTGGAAACTCATTCACTGAAGCTTCAATACACTTATTACCTTCTCTCCCAGACAGCATTAATAGGGGAAACTTTGTTTGTTTGTTTCACACCAAAACTGAATTTTCATGGTACTGATTGGGCAGCTTTGGAATCAGAGATGAAGACTGCCCCTCTTTGAAGAACTGGGCTGTACAAAATGACACTCATAAAGTCATTTTTGTCCTGCTTTTATGACCAGATTTCAAAGTGCTAATTTTTAAAAAAAGAGAAAACCAACTTCCTTTAAAAAGAAATGATGAACAAATGATAGTGGGAAGTGTAGCAGGCAGTTCAGCAGAAACATTGTGAGTCAGGGAAAGAGCAAGAAAGTCACAATGCAGGGACCAAAGCCATAGTCTACACAAAAACCACAGCTACCGAGAAATCCACATGCAACCTTTTCTTGTCAGATTATAATATTTGCCTTACTGGATCAGACTAAATTCCATTAAATCCTGCAATTTATTTCTTGCAGCAACGAGTCGAGCGCTTCTGTAATCTCACAATATGATATGATGGTAATAGCTCCCCCCTCATCTGTTACTGAGAGCCAGCTGCCTCTGTACATGGAGGCTCCAATTCACTATTATGTCATATTTGGGAATATCCAATGTCTTTACGCATTTCCTGTGTTTCCCTCCAGGTGGTATAATTGTGAAGGAGAGTATGGTGTTTTCATAAAGTTGTAAGAGGGGGATTCTTGCCAGAGATAATAAAGGGAAGTGTTTATGGCCAGAAGACCAGCCCTGAGGGGTTTGCATAAGAACAAAAGTATAGACTATTAAATGTCTTGCGACTTAGCTAGTAAAGACTCTGCAAGATGCATGTTCGATGTGCAATTGTGACTTCCATTCCTTCCTGCCCATTTAGTAGCAACAGCAAATCACTGCTGGGCATGGAACATAACTCTGTAAAAGAGCATGTGCTTTACACATACAAGTCCTAAATTCAGCCTACTGTGCCTTTAATTAAAGGACTATAAAGACTCCTGCCTGGAATCATGGAGTGCTACCAATTACGGAAGATAACACATGTTCTAAAAGAAGCTACCTCCTTACATCTTATTAGTGGTAGTTCTCTGACATAAGTAAAACCAGAAATTAGGAGAAAGTGAAGCTGGAGTGCAATAAAGGAATGAGACTATGAACCTATCTTTACAAATCCATTTAAGCTGCAACTATGAAAGGATAGGTTTGCACTGGTGCGCCAAAGCAGTATTGTATCTTTAGCAAGTGCTGTGACAGATCAATCTCACTCTGATCTACTTGCAAATTTAACCCTGTCTTAATCCTATAGTTTAAAGGAGCTCTAGTTGTCACAGCAGAATTTTTCATGGAACATCATTCCTGTGCCAAAAATAGGTCCTAGCAAGGAGCAAAAGACCCAGTACACAAGAACCCTGTGCCTGGTCATCAGAGGTTAATATGCTACAACATAGCACCAACTGGGAAGTAAGACCCTTTCAAATCAATGAGCATACTTAAAAGGTGACTGTTTTTGGGATTGGGACCCAAACATCACGGGGTCAGTGCTCCTCAAATTTTACACTACACGAATGAAAAGAACATTGTGCTGCATTGTTGTATCCTAGCTTGTATTCCTTATATCTTTGTGACAACTGGGGGGGATTACACACTTTTGTGAACCTTGCAAGTAATCATTAACAATGTGGCTATATCTAATAACCCTAAACAATAATATAGTTGCTTAGTTGGACTTTTTGAGCTTGTATCCTAAACATGATTTTGCTGTGACATTTAAGCTATATTATGCTGATGGTTAAAATAATGATGCCATTAATATGCCTTTTCTCTGTTTTGTTGTTGCTTTCACTAGATCACTGAAAGTGGTTTACATTAGTCTCCTGTGGCCATCTTCTGAAATATTTATTTATTTTGAATTGCTACTCTGTCCACTTTACCAGAGAGAGGCCTTTGTTGTTACACTGCCTAACTATTTCAATTGCTTGATCTGCCAAGTGAGTAGAAGATCAAACAAATAGAGGATCAATATAATCATTGACCAAGTCTCCCTCTGGGAAATATAAAAAGGAGAATTAATCACTGCTCTTTGGAGACTACAGCATGAGAAGGCACCCTTTGGCTCTCAAACATAGTGCTACCACAATCTTCCTAATTCACTTTCCTACAATTATGTTCTTTATTTTCAAAATACTGTACCATTCTATAGTTTACAAACAGCCATCTCTAGTTTCTCAAAAGCCTTTTGAAACCTATTTCAGATAGAATTACATTTGCTACATAACCTAGTGCAGAGATGCTACTATTTCATTTCATTTCATATGTGTATAAGGAGAAATAAATTATCTGACGAATTGTGCATGCACACAAAAGCTTACACCTTGAATAAAACTTTGTTGCTCTTAAAGTTGCCACATTACACTTTTTTGGTTTATTAAGTGCTTCTTCTTAATAAACTCTAGTGAAGCAACAAGAGTTTGCATACTCTTTCATTGTATAGAATTCTTTCCAGGCCAATAATCAGCAGCATTCTTATTTTTATTACATACTGAAGCTTACATTTTAAACAACTGAACACCGAATTGAATCAGTGGGAGCTGGAGAGCCTCATCTCCTTCCTTCCCTTTCTATTTTTACTGAGTATCGGGCCTTAAACTGTGATGGCACCATGTTTGTGGCCATAGCTGCTGCAATAATATATGTGGTGGGGGGATGGAAAAAGAAGACTTTCCTGATTAAATTGATGTGAACAAAAAAGAAGGAACAAAAAAAAAAAAAAGAAGACATTTCTGCAACAAAAAGATGAAAAGATGGGGGGGGGGGTGACACAATAAGCCAGTTTGTTGAATGACAGCATTCTGTTTTAAAATGAAAAACAAACGTACAGAAATCCAGTGATACCTTAAAGATTAGCAACATTTATTCCAGCATGAACTTTTGTGCATCAAAGCTGTATGACAAAAACTCATGCTGGAATACATGTCTTTAAGATGTCAAGGCACTTTCAGAGCAATTCTGCACTCATTAAATGTAGTGAAATGCTTACCTTAGGTAGTAATTCTGGCTGCTCCGCATGACATTACCAACATCCAGCATCCAGGCAGCAAACTGCTCGCTACATCCTCCATTTTAAAGCAGTAGTTGGGGAATCACATAAAGGGGATTCCCCAACCTAAAAAGCACTAGCTACAGGAGAGCAAAAGAAATGTATGGAGGCGAAGAAGCACTACCCCTGCCTCCAATGTCCTGCCCTCACACCCTCTTCCCTCTCCCTTCTTCTGGGGGATGGGAAATGCTTTTTAAAAATTAAGAACAGCCTGGAGCAACAAATAGGCACACAAGCATGCAGGCGATGCCAGAAATAATTTGCTTCCAAAGTTGTAACACAAATTATGCCTCTCTAAAGCTTCCCCTCCCCCAAAATGATTAGATGCATAGGCATTTAAACAGAGAAGTATTTGATTTTAAAAAATAGCAGGCATCACGGGCCCTTGAAAACATGGAGAAAGGGGATTGGTTACCAGGTTTGATTGACAAACGGAAGAGAGTCACGTATAAACTGCATTCCTCTCTTCTTCTCTTCCAGCAGCAATTGTGGAGTGTAAGAAGCGTGAAAAGGTGGCAGACAAGACAGCAGAAAGGTGAGGAGTGGCTGGGAGGCACGATAATGTTTAGCGCTATACCATTCAGCTGGCATACCACTATTTTAACGATGTGCAGAAATGCCCTTTGTTTTATTTTGCTACAATAGGCTACCCCTCTGTTTTACCTGTTACACTTAACATAGTTTCAAAATGGCTTCCCCTGTGCCTAATTATTTTTATCCTAACCATAATGTTTCAAACTTCTTGTCACATGGACCATTATGATCACATTGAGTCAATGATCCTACTACATGTCCTTGGGGACTGCTAGCTAGAATATGGAGATTTTTGGTGTGATGTACACAGGAAACAGATCTAAACAGCCAAGGTCAATAAATCTGAAAAATTCAGAATTTATCTGTATATGCTTTCTTATCACAGAGTAATTTTCTGTGTAAGATAAAGTGATGGTCTATTTTGGTTTATTGATATTTTAGTACCTTTTTTAAAAAAAGGAAACAAAACCACTTTTCTTTGGGGTTGGAAGGAGCAGAGGGAGTGGTTTGACACAACAGTCCAATCATCCAAAAGAAGGCTAGAGATGGGTGGGAGTAGGATTGACAGAGAATAACAACAGAAAATGATGCACAAGGGAAAAAGCAACTCAAAATTAGTGTCCAGAAATAGAATGTAGTAAAAGTGTTATCAGAAGAACCCAAAAAACCTGGGGGGGGGGGGAATGAAAATAAAAAGGACAAAGATATGAGCAGAAATCAGTATGGAGCCAGAACTTCCTCCCCCCTCCCCACAATGTAGAAGAATCTTTAGGGGGTGAATATATACTCAAATAGGGATCTAAATATAATTTTAGAAACAAGATATGAATTTAGCAAGCTATCATTAGAGATCTGGAACCATGCAGTTAAAGCAACCTGTAAAAACTGGCGGATACCGCAAATGCATCTAGCTCTGAACTCAACTGGGTCCTCGATTAGGGGAGGGGAGGAAAAAAAGAAAAGAAGTCTAAATGAACCCAATACTGATGATTAAGGTCCTAGGAGATGATCTAATTTAGCTATATAAAATCATGAAAGGGAAAGAATTAATTGATACTAATGAGTTATATGAGATAACATCATAATTAATTCCTACATAACAAGAGGACACGGGCCTGAAGTTAGAAAAGGGAAAGAACAGGGGGTGTGGGGGAAGGAATTAAAAGACTGGCCTATATATCATGGCAGATTACAGAATACATCTGAAATACAAAACAAGCTGCCAAAGTCAGAAGTGGAGGGAAACTGGTACACCACTGAAAATGTGAACTGAAAATTTCTTTTCTATTATTAATTTAGATAGAAACTTGTCTGCCTGATCACTGGGACTGGTTTTCTATAGGTGGGGGTAGGAAAAGCCGCCTCTGCTGTGCAAGCAGTAGCTAGTGGGATAGGAGCAAATGGAGATGAATATCACATGCATTGTCCCCCTCCCCCCTGCTTGCTATGGGTGCTCTCCCTTGCCACACTCCCCTTCTTAATTGCAAGACCCACACACTCAAGGAAAATTGCCCCTGATACCAGCAGACTTCCTTCCATTCAATGTTGAGCTACAGCAAAGTTGTCAAAGGAAAACACCCCTCCGATTGTCCCCCACCCCCACCCAGGCTTTGCCACCGCCTGCAGCCAGTACACCATTTCCTCTTTTTTGCTTTGACAAGAAAGAAAGAAAACAGCACTACATGGAAGCTACCAAATAAAGCAGGGGCATGTGGCATTCTACCTGCCCCCCCCAAAAAGAAATTTTAAAAATCTTCATTTGGAAAGAGCCCTGTTGAGTTTTAGATGTTGCTGGTTAAACTCAGAGAACATCTTTCCTCTTCCCCAGAGATACAAGGGCAGGTCTTAACAGACTGGATGCTCTTTCGGAGAAGTGCACACATTCCTGGCTGTCTTCAAGGCCATATAAGATAGCTGGCTAAAAAACATTTAAAGATGTGAAAGTGCATTTTACACTCTGCTGTGTGGACTTCCTGAGAGGATGCTGGGCCAGGTTTATCCCTAGTGTAGGCTATGGAATTACACCAGGGATTGCTCTGCCTATCCTGTCTATCAGCAAGAATACAAACAACATGTTACGGCAGTTGCTAAGGAAACTATACCGATTTGATTTCCCCCCCTAAATACCACAGCCAAGTAAATCAGCACATAAGCCCTTCTGAAACTTCTCAGTGTATTAAGTTATCATTCATATATTATTTCACGAACTTAGGTAATTTTTTTCTTTAATATTCTCATTTTCGAGAGTATCAAGGCATTACCCTTTTCCCTCTTCCAACAAGGAGCTACTTACTTCTTTGGTGTATAAATCACAAGTGACCAGTTATGTGTCAAGGATGGAAAGCTTTGATAAATCTTAGAAATAATAAATTATAATGGGGAAAAGGGCATTCTTCCTGCTTTTGGGTAGGGTGGGGTAGGAGCAATAGGGGAGGTGGTAGAATTTCCATAAAATTACCATTCCTCATTGAATATGTTCATGAAATAGAGTCTACAAGACTATTACTTAAATATGGAAGTGAGCATCTATGTTTGTTTATGAAGTAGATAAAATCCTTTGCTTTTATGATGTGCAGATAGCACAGCATCCTCTTCAGCACTAGGGTACTTATAGCATTTCACAAGTATTAAAGGAGGTAGTGTTGCTTGCATCGGTAAAACCTATAGATGCAAAAGGAAGGGCTTGCCTATAGATGGATCACATACAGACATTTCTGATACAATAAAGTGATTGATTGCCATTTTTCACAGAATGTGCCTGCATAGGAGGAGTCAATATATGTGCTGCTAACTTGCAGACTCCCTTAGAAAGTGCCACAGACCACAGGAAAATATTTGTTGAGGGTGGGGGGAGGAATAGAACACCAATACTGTTCTCATTGAGATATGGAATGATATAGTATAGCCTGGTCTCATCAGATCTTGGAAACTAAACAGTGTCAGAACTTGGATGGGAGACCACCAAGGAAGGCTCTGTCGAGGGAAGCATTGGCAAACCACCTCTGCTTAACAATTTCCCTTAAAAACCCCATGGGGTCACTATAAGTTGGCTATGATATGATGGCACTTTACATACATAACATTATTCTCACCAAAATTCATCAACAGTAATGTACACTCCATTTTAGAAACTCATTTTATAAGAAAGATTGCTTTTAGGAATTGAGTGATTGAGATTTTGAATGCTATGAGAATAGCTGGGACTTGCCGCTGAAGAGTGTGCTACAAATTACACTCTTATTTTTAAGGTGAGAAGGTTTGCTTTCCAATGACAACAATGGGTCCGATTAGTTGCAGAGAATGTTCATCTGACTTACAGCCACCATTGCCTGCACCACTGAGGAAGAGCAGTATCTTCCTAAGACCACAAGGAATACAGCCTTTAGACTCACAAACAGAGGTTTTTGCTGCCATACAAATTTTCCTGTACTGGAGGAGGAGGAGTTGGTTCTTATGTCACTTTTCTCTACCCAAAGGAGTCTCAAAGCAGCTTACATTCACCTTTCCTTTCCTCTCTTCACAACAGGTACCCTGTGGGGTGAGGCTGAGAGAGCCCTGATATTACTACTCAGTCAGAACAGCTTTATCAGTGCTGTGGCAAGCTCAAGGTAACCCAGCTGGCTGCATGTGGGGAAGTGCCAAATCAAACCTGGCTCACCAGATTAGAAGACTGAACTCCTAACCACTATACTACACCTTGGTAGAATGAGCTCCTGGAGGAGTTCCAGGGCTTGTAAGAGCTAGCTCAGTTTGGCAGGGCCTGTAAAATGGAGATCTTCTACCAAACTTTCTGTTGGGGCCAGTAAGCTGATAACATCTACTGGGCCCTCCAGAACCCCCCACCAGTTCATTAATTATGAATTTTGAACGGTTTGTGGTTCAAGTACTCAAGTTTGTGGCAGGTCAACTAGTATGAATTTTCCAGTTGTTTGTCATGGTTCATGAATAGCTACATTTCCAGACAGTCACAGCTCAATCTAAGGGGCTTTTTGCACGGCTTCAAAATCGCACAATGGTTGCTAATTGGAAACGCTATTGATTTGCCTTAACGCACGACGTCGTAGACAATCTGCAACACTCCTGAAACCGATCAGCAAAAAGCGCTTCGTTGTAGCGCTTTCAGGGGAATCCCAAAAAGTGGATTCACCCTCTGGAAAGCGCTACACTCTTGCAAACAATCTGTAACACTAGCGATAAAGACCTGTGCGTTACCATTGTTGCGGTTTCTTCAAAGTCCCTCCTCCTGAGCCTGTCCTCCAAACTTCCGGCGAAGCGATCGCCATTTTTTTTTCTCCGAGCGAGCGGGGATAAACGCACCAGCGAGCCTCTTTCTGTTTAGAGGCTTCCCTGGCTTCAGTCCTTTACCTTTAGTCACTAAGCACAAACTACATAAAAGCCCGTTTGCTGAAATAAAGTCCCTTTATTTTTTACACATTAATTCAGCCGAAAATCGGGCCCGTGAGAGGGGGGGGGATTTTTTTTTTTATCACTCGAGGTAGCGTGGCAACGATCATACGATCAAACGACAGCTCACATTAGGCAGCTGGATGGGTCTCTCCGTTGCAACGAATCTACCTAGATTCGTTGCTATGGGTCTGTTTATTTTTTTAAAAACCTTTCTTAAAGGGAAAGGGGCTGTTTGGGAGCATGCTAACGGCTGCCCATTGGCTGCTTGACGGCCAGGGGCGGGACGAGCTTGGCAATAGCGCTTCCTTTCTAGCGATTTCTGCCGAGACCGGAAGCCTGTGGGAAACACTAAAAAACGCAACTGATTCCACTACAAAGGCAGGTATGCATAACGACGAATTCCACTATTTTAAATGGCGATTTTTCATTCCGCAAACAATTTGCAACAAAGATCCCCGTGCGTAAAGGCCCTAAATGTTTACCAAATGTCAACACAAGAGGGGGGTGGAACTTCGAGAGCATGTAGAGGAGCATCCAAGGGAAGTTCCCCTGCAACGAGGCTTCTAACTCATTCTATAGATTCCAGAACCTCTTGAACCTGCACTTGTCAAAATGACCACCTGTCATTTCCCTGATGATGACTGCTTTGGGGGCTGTAACTTCATGTGCTGCTTTAGCCAGGTGCACCCAGAGGCAGTCCGGGTAGCTATGCTCTTGGCCGATAAGCCAAGCCCAAATCACAGAGTAGCAGAGTCAGAGTCCAGTCTGGGTTTTAGCACTAATTGTGGCAACCAAAGTCCAAGGAAGACTGAAGGGGGAGTGTCGAGAAGCAAGCTGAAGTCAGGAAGCAGAGAAGCAGAGTCTGAAGCCAAAAAAAAAAAAAGTCAAAATACCAGAGTCATAGTCCAAGAAGCCATAAGCAGAAGTCAGGAAACTGAAGATCAGTTGGTCAAAGCTTTGCTGAAGCAAGGGTGGGTTAGGTACCAGAGTCAAGGCGACAGGAGGGCTTGTGCAGAGGTTGTACCCATGCTGAGGAGCCATTTCTGCCTTGCTTAAGTGCTGGCTAAGGAGTTAATTGGCTGTACCTGGAGACTCACTCTTCATCCATCAAAGCAGCCTCAGCTGGGCCTCATCTAGTTTGACAGTGCGCCCTGAGCTGGGCGCTCTGGTCGCAAGCTGTCAAGTCGCCCTGCCTGTGTAGTTTCTGGTGTTCTGGTGAGCTGGCTGGGCTGGGGAGGAGCGTTGTCTCTGACTAGGGTGATGTTGGTGCAGAGGGCATTGTGTCTACTTGGCTGGGCCTGGGCTGCATGTCCCCATTAGGGCTTTGATTGTTCTGAAGCACCTCACTACCCTGCCATGCCTCTTCCTCATCCTTGTGCTCTGAGAGCAGTGGTGGCAGAGCTCCTGGCACAGGCATAGTCACGGTTACAGGCTGTATGGGCATGACACTTGGACACTGGAGATCCCCTTGGTGCCTCAAGCATGCAGGGGAGCCTCCTACCACCTCACAAACTGAAACGGCTCATATGGTGACTAAATGTTTGTGACATTTGTGACTGCTGGGTTTTGTACCCACAGAAACCAAAAGAATAGTTTGGAAGAGAAGTGATTAAATAGAGGAAAAAGTGAAGGCAAAAGGAAAAATAAAAGATCAGAGTCCCTCAGTCAAACCGTTGATGTCCAACAAGCTGCCAGAGCAATGATTGGCTGGCTGGAGCAGGCTTTTATTTCAGTTACCATATATACCCACGTATAACCCGAGGAGAGCTTTTTCAGTGTGAAGAAAGGTGCTGAAAACTCGGCTTATACATGAGTATATAGGGTATTTAGTTTTTAATGCATGTATTGGGGAGGAGCGTAACATTTTTTCCTCCCATTATGAAGAGTTTATGCAGTGACAAACTTCTGTGAGATATTGCACAAGGCAATTACACAAGGCTACAATATCACTAAGTTTATGGAATAGTGATTTTTAAAACTCAAAGGTATACGATGTTTCCTTTTAAAATACAACTTTAGGATAGATTCCCATCAAAACAACATTCATACTAGGTTGATATATGTGTATAAATATAACTATAATATCATTAACAAAACAAAGTTATAATCACATTGTTTTAAACAGGCCTGATGCTTTGATTGGGCTGCATAGATTCAGGATGGGAAATCTGCAAATTAAATTAGGCATAACTGGGCATAACTGGGCATAATGAGGTGGAGCTGAAACACAAGAAGTCACTTTTGTCATAAATGCAAAACAAATACCCATTTTTGAATGACAAAGACAGTTGTTTCTTAGCTATTGAACAAAAAAGGTTGTTCCAGAAAGTTTTCTATCGCATGAAATGAATTAATATCAGGACTCCTATTGATGAAGGAAAGAAACTGCATTGGTTCCCCATTTGGAGAAAAGATGGATATAAATGAACTAAATAAATAAACAACGGCAATCCCTATATTATTAGGATAGCCAGTGCAATGACTTGAGCAAACATGCTCTGTTAGAAACAACTGTTTTGGGACTCCAGATCCCCATAGCCTTCCAAAATTGAGAAAATATCTTGCTACATTTTCTTTTGTGTCACCCTCTAATATAATTGTCATGATGCCTTAATTTCAGAATCTAGCTTGTCCTATACACTGATATTTATAAACACAGGGATAAAAAGTCAAGTGTGTGTGTGTGTTTATGTTTCTATGAGAACATCCTTCTGAGGCTTATACACATGTTTCCCAGGTGCTGGACTCCTTATGCACACACAGATAGTGCAGTGTCAACAAAAACGCCACAGTGACATTTCCTGCTCTCTCTCCCCCCACCCCAATCACATATAAGCTTTTCACTGCCAATATAAAATACGGCTTGTACTCTTGCAAGATTCATTGTACTGAGGTCAGCCGGAACTTATTGTCCTTGTTGCTTTGGAACAAGACAAAACTGACATCTGTAACATTTGCTGTTAAATAATTCCAAAGCAGAAGTAGAATGAGGCAATATGGAACATTCAAGTGTTAAGAGGATATGAGAGAGAGAGAGAGAATCTGAGCGCATGGTATTATTTTGCTGTTTGGGTTGTGTCTAGTTATTTTGTAGTTTAAAGATCAGATGTTTGCACATTGTATGCCCATACCAGATTTTTTAAAAAGATGCATTTAATTAAACCACTGAGTGTATCTAAGAGTTGAGTAGTCTTTCACTTCATGTTTCTGTTTTACAATTTAATGCATTGTTTGCATCTTCTTGAATACCAATAGCCCGAGCAGATATTTAAGATCCCAATTAAGAAAAACAGATTAATTTACTTGACACCACAAGTCAATAAATAAAAATAAGTTAATCAGCCAAAAAGGCTCAGACGTATAATGATGCAAGGAGAGAGAGCGAGGAGGAGAGAGTGGGAGAAAGCTTTTTAGAAAGCTTCTCTTTTTTCAAAGTTTTAGTATTTACTTGAGAAAGCTACTTGGAGTGAAGATGCAGGGTTTTCCCTAGAATGAGTTGCTGATAAATCTAATCCTGAAGGACTGGAAATGAGGTAACAGAAATTTTGATGAAAATTATGTACATGCACTGTGACAAGCTCATAAACACTGCCACTATGATAAGTCTTCCTGCGTTTTTTTTTAAAAGACCTGACACAACTGTATAAGCCCAAACTCTAATTTTTACAGCCTTGGGTTTGGAGATCTGTCATTGGGAGATATAATGGAGAGAATAATTGCTTGGTAGCTGCACAAACATGAGATGTGTTGTCAGGCTACAGTTCGGAGGCTACATCTGGCTTCAGAAATGATTGATGCTGTCTCTGTGTGCAATGTGAGACATATTTTTCCCAGTGTAGCCAACATCCCTAACTTTTCCGTATCTACAACAATTAATTCATTACCATTCAAAAAGTAACCTCTTCCCTTTCTCCCCAGTGCGTCTCCCTCCCTCCTTAAGCCTGTTTTTGTAAAAGAAATAATAAAAAAAATTCAAATGTGGTCTTTCAACATTCAAGAGTAGTAGGGAAAGGTAAAAAGCATGTGATTCCAATTTGAAATGAAAAGTCATGTCTGAATAACAGAGCAGCATTCTCATTTCCTAATACTCTGGTTTTTACTACTTCGCATTCAACTGTGAAAAGTCTTTTAAAACTCTGAACAGCAGTAAAACTTGAATGAATTTTTGACCCATTATTGCATAGCGGGTGCTCTTTCCAAGTTGTAGAGACTGCCAAGTTCTCCCCACCTAATATTTCCACTTTAATTGTGCCACTTGAGAAATTTACGTGCCTCAAAATATGGCATGAATCTTACGCTTATTGCAGTATCATTAGCAGCAACATTTAAGCAACATCTGTGTGCTATAGAACTAATTGAAGTAGCAGAAGTGGCAGCTGTAAATCCACAGGAAGATGGCAGTTTGCACCCAGCACTGCTGAGTTAGCTAGTAACTGTCAGCCTGTTCCCGCAATCTGCTCTCGAGTACTCTGGTACAGGCACACAGTGTCCAAAAAAATACAGCGAGTAGGCTAATGATCCTATTAACCACTTTGCTGCACCAATTTGGCTGTTTTTCCAGTTTCCTCGTTGAATTTCATTATATATTTCACCATGCCAGTAAAAAGCCCACTATGAGACATGTCTGACTTTAACTAGTTACCTGGTCCAGGGGAGCCTTTTTGGCAAACACAAAAACCTACCTACCTCCATGGAAAGTATATCTCAATAACAATGAGTGATTTTTAAAAAATAACACAATTTCCCTAAAACAATCAGAAATGATTTAAAGCCTATTTTTCCCCCTCTGCCAAGGCCAGGTGTTTTTAAAATGGTGTTTAAAAAAGAAAAAAAAACACACAAATATTTGTTTGTCAAATTACCTATGTAATGGTTAATCTGCTAGTCCAGTGATTTCCAAGTTTCTTTAAAACAAACAATTTATCTCAGTGCCTTTAACCACTATGACATCATCTGCTCTCTTTCAAAGAAGTTTTGACATTGAACACACCCTTACTCAATGACCTTTCCAGTTCTTTTACTTTATTCTTTACTATTTATTGAATCTTGATTTTCTATCAGCCGTTTGCAATGTAGGAAGTCCTAGATCTGGTTACATTTTGATGTTATTGTTTTATCTAAACAAAATCTGTTCATAAAAGCTAAAGTCACTAGACCGCATGGTCATATTTAGATTTAGCAGAGGGCTGAGGATTACTTTTAAACATGTACAAGATCCTTCTGTTGGTAAGGTCATAGTAGTATGCTAGACTCCCCTGCAGAATGTGCTGATGGTAGACCCTGGGGTAGTACCATTCAGAGGCATGAGTGGGTCCCTTCTCAAGGTCACATGACAAAGCAGGACTGGCACTGGGTGGACTTCATTGATGGGCTCCTGATTTTACTGTTCAGGAACTATCATTGCATTAGCTCTGCAGTTGTTTTAATTTGCTCATAGCACATATAGTTTAACACTATAGGAAACATAGTCCTGCTTTCTGGCAGCCCAGACTTGGAAATATTTTCAAAATATTTTCTATGTTGTATTAATATAAACCCTAGATAAAATACAGAACAGATGCATTACTCTTTAGGGGGGGAAGGGGGAAGGAGGCTCAGTTATTTATACCAAGCAAATTCTACTTTGAATGTAGATTATATCTTGAAGAATATGTGCACTTCTTTCATTTCTTCCCCTTTGTCTCTGCAATGCCAAATATGTTCAGCACAAGCAGCAAACAAATACGATGCCTATTAAGGTTTCTGGACTTGGTACGACTTTGCTTTTAATTCCAGTCTTTTAGCTCTCTTTTGTGGTTGTGCTGATTGGATGCATTTTCACTCTTCACTTGGCCCTTAGACAATTATGTAACTGGTATCTTTAGGAGCATTCAAGTGTGCTAGAAATACACAAAAGAAGACCTCTTTCAATATATGATGACTGGTGTGTTTGCCAACAACCCAACTTCATTAGAAAATTGGCACGTCCACTCAGCTACCATGTGACACACCGTTAACTGTGGATATTTGTTGCCTTAATGCACAAGTACTCAGGGACTGAACTGATAAGGGAAAAACTCTTCCAAATCTGCTGAACTACACGCTTAGGGTGGCACAGAGCCTTGCAATATTGAAAATCAATAGTCATGTGACAGTTTAAAGATCAAAGGTTTCTTGAATTAACTTTCTCCTACTAAATTACCAGCTTGTACTTTGTTTTATTTTGTGTAAGGGTGTGTATGTGTGGGTGGGTGTATATATATGTGTGTGTGTGTATTACCCAGCTAAAGATCATCTTGGAAAACAAACATAATAATGAAGCAAAGACAGTTGCAATCAAAGAAGCATGACTGCTAATGTCGTCTCATTTAAACATTAGCATCCTTTAAAAAAATTCAGAAATGTTGAACTAATTTTAAAGTGGTGGAATGTTAAGAAGCTTTACCAGTATGCTAATATAATTCACTGAATGATACAATATGGCAGTTTCCTGCAAATATAAACAAATCTGTTCTTTCTTTGTGCAGGGAAAAACCACACCAAAGAATAATAGATTTCCTATGGTTAAGTTTATGGAAAGGGTTTCTTCTTGTATAGCACAAAAATTAATGTTATTCTTGTCTCATTTTCTCCTCATCGCTCCCATGGTGCCATCCAGGCTTCATTTCATTGGTCCCTCTTCTTACAAAAGAAAGAAAAAATGCCCTTGTGGGAGTGGTATGTGCACCACACAGCTGAGATGCACCTTAGCATTTCTTCCACCTGATTTGGGGATGCTACCACCAGCTTGTTCCCCCAAGCAGCCACCCCCTCCTCATGGCCCCAGACCTAACCATCGCCAACCATATACCTTGCCCTACCCATCTGCCTTAACCTTTTGCCACCATACTTCCTTTTTCTGCTTGCCCAGCCTGAGTGGATCACAGAAGTGCAGCCCAGACCTGCTTCCTGCTGCATTGCACTTGGGTCAGCCCCAGAGGGCATGCTTGTGGTACCACATCTTTTGTAGGCATGCGGTGGGCACGGTGGGTATCACTCCCTCCTGCCCATCCATGCCTATGGGCCTGATCAAACCCTAAACTGAACTGGAATTTTATGATTCTTGTCTATCCCTAATCTGGACCTTTCAGTAAATTAATTGATGTACATTTAGACACTTGAACAATTTCAGTTAAATAGGGTTGTTCATACCAATCTATTTTGGACAGATGCGATTCTTGTAACTAAATCCCACTTTGAATAGGCATGTCTCTTTCTCATACCAAGACCTTCCAATTTCTGGGTTTGAAATGTTCCCTCTTATCTAGATCAGGGAGCATTCTGATGATCTCACTGACATTCTTTGTTCAAGGCCAGGACAATGAGTCCTTTGATTAGATCAGGCTTATAGCAATATATCAGTGTTTTAAGAAGTTAAATTTTTATTGTTTATCTTAAAAAAAATATTAACTAAATTGAGAAAATTTATGAACAGGCAGCCAAAGCTTTTTTTAAATAAATAAATTTCTGAAATCAAAATCTGTCCCCAAATTTTGCTTAGGTTATTTGTGTTTCGCTTTTGCTGCATATTCCAAATATTGAGCTTGGCCATATTTAATCCTACCTTACATGTGTCTTGAATTGTCCACCCTTTGTTTGCTACCTTTGAGTCTTAAGTCTTCACGGTAAGGGAGGCATCAAAAATCACCCCCAGATTACTGGCTGGCTGTTCAGTTGTCAACTGCACTCTGTCCAGTCTGGGGAAGTGTGCTTCCTCATCCAAACCTTTTCTTCCCAGCCACAGAAACTTTGTTGTTGAGGAATTGCACTTCAGGCAACTATGCTGGATCTATTCCATCATGGCCTCCAAGCATTCTTTTATGGAGTCCACAAGGGCATCTGGTTGACCTTTCATCAGGAGATAGAGGTGGATTTCATCAGCATATTGATGGCACCCATGCCCAAAGCTTCAGACCTGTTGGGCAAGAGGCTGAGATTTTTGGCTCGGATTAGCCAAATGTACCCCCTACCCAACACAAACTAAGTCTGAGAAGCAGGGAGAGTCCGTTAAGAGCTGTGGACATGGTAGCAATATGTAACAGAAGAGGGATTTAAAGCACTGGTTTTCAACCTTTCATATCTTATTTACCACCAATCACAATCAAAGTACTTGAGTTTACAGTACACAAAGTTCACAGATAATTTGTGCCATTTAAATTCAGCAGGAGAGCACAGGGATTGAGGGAGAAAGAGTTCTTAGTAACTAACACAAAACCCCTGAATCCCACCAAGGCTAGTTCAGTGACCCATCAATGGTACACATACCAGTGATTTAAATGATAGCCCAGGGATCAGATTATTCTGTCCTGGAACAGACAACATTATGGAATTTTAGCAGGGTGCTGTGAATATTTGATGAACACTGTGCCATGGCTGGAAAGGTGTCAGGGCTAATTGAGAGGGGGTGGCAGGAGGACCAACCGGCTTTGACTGAAATTTAGACACAAGTTTTAGCCTCTTTGACCTATGAGATGGTCTGTATGGTACAGGGGGTTACAAGGGAATCAAGCTTTCTAAGCCTAAAGTACCTGACAGGGTTGTTGAGGGCCGGGATACGAGGGGCAGTCCTTCAATGGCTGTGCTCCTTTCTCTGGAATGGGGCACAGAGGTTTTGCAGTGAGGGAAAAGTTATCATGTTGATAGCATATTGATGACACCCATGCCCAAAGCATGGCCTCCAGTTCTTCCTTGGCTCCTCTGCCCACACTCCCGTTATATCCCTCCTCCAACATTACTCCCCATTACTCCTCACTAAGCCTCAGATTTAATGTCTGCTATGGAAGCATTAGGACTATCCCAGATTATTTTGGTTCCCACTGGCCATATGCTGGATTTAATTTTCTGTGCAGAGATTTGGGCTGATCCTGCATTGAGCAGGGGGTTGGACTAGATGGCCTGTATGGCCCCTTCCTACTCTATGATTCTATGATCTGATAACTGTGATTCATGCACAGTCGGTGCCATGGATTAATCGCCACCTCCTTAAGGCCAAGCTGATAACTATTACTACACTCTTTGGGGCAAAGGCTTGATTTATGTGCACCTACAGATCCTTATGGATCCAACAGGTTTCCAGAATGTTCTGTAGGCTCCATTGCCAATTCCCTCAACGGTCAGAAAGAGGACTGGTTTGTTGGTCTTCAGGATGCCATTGCACCCCAATGCCCTCTGTACTGAGAGATATGAAAAGGTGCTTAGATAACTTGAGAGGATTTGATGATGGACCCAGGAGAAAGTGGCAGGAACATGCTATAGAGTCCAATTGAGGGTCTATGAAGTAGTGCTGGTAGCAAAAAGATTTTCCCACCTACATCACCTGCTAGTTTGTACCTAGTGCAATTATTTAAAACTATTTAGTCCTTGATATCACCTAATGTAGAATCCTAAAAATGCCTATTATTTCTGCCACATTTGCAACGTATTTTGCAGACAAAAATCTCAAAACTCTGCCAAGGGATCACTATCACTTTATATACACGGTAATGTACCAGGGACTTCCATGGCTTTTACTGGTCCTCTCTTGGACTTTCCCTGACAAATGTGGGCAGTATTCTGATGATTGTTAAGTTGATGACCTGCCCCTTAGATTCCTGCCCATCTTGCCATGAGGCTCCCTGAGAGTGAGTCAACTCAAACTCCGCTTCAAAGCCCTAATGGCTCTCACACCATAATCCCCATTCATATGCTGCGTTTATCATTACATTATTTATTGATGGTGCTGGGAATAGAAAGGTCTGCTTGGCTACCGCTAGGACAAGGGCTTTTCCGACCTTGGCCCCATCCTGGTAGACTGCTTTGCCACATAAGGTTTGAGCCCTATGTCACTTTCAGAGCTCCTGCAGGACTTATAAATCAGTTTTATTTAGAGATGCCTTCTTCTACTGTTATCCTGTTGGTCCTCCTGGAGCTCATCCACCTCTCTATATTTGGATTATTTATGAATGGCTAGTGTCTGATTTTATTCTTATATATTATGCAATTTTAAATGCAATTGTTCTTTTATTGTTTTACCCCCCCCCCCAGAACTTTCAAGAAAGGGTGAAATAGGCAATAATTAATTGATTGATGAAGTTTCCAGAGAACCTGCTGCTCCCGCTGTTTGGTGTAGAGAGTCCGGTTGATGTAGTGGTTAAGAGAGGCAGACTCTAATCTAGAGAACCGGATTTGGTATAGTAATTAAGAGCGATGGACTCTAACCTGGAGTGCGAGGTTTGATTCCCCACTCCTCTACATAAAGCCAGCTGAATGACCTTGGGTCAGTCACAGTTCTCTCAGAGCTTTCTCAGCTCCACCTCCCTCACAAGGTATCTGTTGTGGGGAGAGAAAGGGAAGGTGCTTGGATGCCGATTTGAGACTCTTGAGTAGTGAAAAGTGGGATATAAAAACCATCTCTTCTTCTTCCTGCTGCCTCTTCAGCTGCTCTGGAAAACCACATGTCCCAGGGCTGTGTGCTGAAATGTATACATTTACAAATTTGGTTTCAGGATTGTCTGGCTTTTCACTATGGCTTCCTGCTGGCAACGTGCTGCTCCTACTTCCACTCCTTTGGGTGGCTGAATAAAAAATGATTAAAAAATCAGTACTACACATGGCATGGCATCACTACCAGGGAAATCTGAAAGTGAAGTACATCCCATCACTTTAGAATCACCGGTAAAACCATAAAGATTCCAGTGATGTGATGTCCATTTTTTCCTGGAAGTGACACCATGGGACACACGACACTAGCACTCTCCCATGTCCCTGTCCCTGCCCATCTCTTTCTGTGTGCCGGCCATAGGCTGGCAAATGGCAAACCTTACATTCCGAACTATGGAGAAACTTCCAAGTGGGAAGTGTCAAGAGGTTATTGTTCAAATAAGAAAACTTTACACTGTTCACAAACTGTACATAGATATCCTGCCTTCCCCCTGTCCATTCCATGGAAAGGGTGTTAAAATATTTTATGACTTCACATGTTTTGTTATTGCAACCTATGTCAGACTGCAAATTCCATGCACTATTAAGCCATGAGAGTCTGTGCTTGTATGTGAAGAAAGATCATGGCACCTTTAAAGAAAACCAAAAGTACTTTTTCTGTGTTTATGAACTTTGTGGGTTTTATTTGCTGTTATAAGCATACAGAACGCATTGTAGACGTTTTCATTTCCCCCTGCCCTCCTTTTTTGCAATTATGGGAGCTAGGCATGTTTCATTCATGAGTCTCTCAATTTCAGTCTTCTAGAGAGACCTAAAAAAATCACAAGCATTGAGATTAAATTGTGCTGCCAATATGTGAGAGAAGACACCCACACAGGTGACAAATTGCCCAAATATGGAATACCTGCATAGTGTTGCATATTACAACTGACCTTTTAAAACTATATTTTATACTACAGTAGAGGTCCAGGCTGGTTTTGGTTTTCTCTACTGAGCTATCAGTACATGTGCACCCAAAAATCCCAATGATGGAAGAAACCATCATTTTAAAAGTGGATATCTAATTTAATGAACTAGTTGTGACTGGCCAATGATTACTCATAGGAATCAGTGCAAGGATGGGGCAGGAGTGTAGTGGTTAGATATTGGCACAAACCAGGAAAATGTGAAGATAGATTTAAGTGGGTAGCCGTGTTGGTCTGAAGCAGCACAATAGAAACAAAGTCAGAGTCCAGTGGCACCTTTAAGACCAACAAAGATTTATTCAAGGTGTGAGCTTCCTCAGACTAAGTAGTTTAATTCACTTTGTGGTTCATGGCATGCCCGGTTCATGAAACATGAACTATCACAAACATTTTGATGCTGAATAAACCAGTTTGGTTAGTGAGTTTCATGAGGCAGTAGAATGCCCCACAGTGGGCTACAGACAACAACCCTGCAGAGAATCTCTAGCTGACTCTCCTTAACCTGCTTTCCATGGTGGGTGACTATTGGATTTACGGGGCCCAAATTACATCCCCCCCCCCAAAAAAGAAGGTGCCCTCAGGAAATTGTTTTCTGGGGAAATGACTGGCACAGATTAATGAGGAGTGTATCCTGTGCAAGTTAGAGACACCAGACTTGCAGGACCTCTCGCTGACTCCCTAAACCTGGTGAGGATTGGAGTCTTAAGTTATGGCTTGCCAAAGACAGTGCTTCCATCCTTCATTATTTCCAATGGAGGAAAAATAACAGCAAAAAAGCAAGGGCAATAGAACAGAAACAGAATTCTCAAGAATCTCTGCAGTAGAAACTGAAGGTGGTGGTGGTGGGGGTATTTTTGAAAGCCCAGCAGAACCAGTGCAATATTCCCAGCAGAACCAGTGCTACTGTGGCACTGCAAACCCAACAGGATTAAAGTAAAGACAGGAAAGTGCCTTAGGGTGAAATGTGTATTCCTCTACTTTGTACTTTGTAGAGGAAACACCTGTCAGTCTGTCTGGGCCATTCACAATTCTCCAAAGGCAGATTTGGAATGACAGAAAGGTAGACATGACAAGGCTTCTAACAGTGGCTGGCCAAAATAACCATATAACAGCTTGGTGAGCACCCCAGTCCCATTAGATAAGGAAGACGTTGCGGTCTGTGGATACTAATCTGTTGGGGAGGTTTGCCTGGCCCTTGGGAGGTTTGCCTGGCCTTGACACGGGCCAGAGCCTTTTCAGTCCTGACTTGGTCGAATGAGCTCCCAGAAAAGCTGAGGGCCCTGCAGAAGCTTTTATAGTTCTGCAAGGCTGGCAAGATGGAGCTCTTCCACCAGGTCTTTGGCTGAGGCCAGCGCATGAAAGTTCAATGGGGCCCCTCCAGGTTAGCTTAGTCATCTATGTACCTGTATTGTCGGCACCCTTCCAACTCTGCCCTGAGGCATCAGAGTATTGGATTTTGGGGTTGGGGGTTGGAACTTTTTGCCGCTGGGTTACTTTTCTATTGGGGATGTTAAGTAGATTAAAAAATTTTAACCTTATATCTGTGGGGTTTTTTCTTATGTAACCCACCACATGACAGCTTTGCTGATAGCAGTGGGGAATAAATATAAATATAAATATAAATATAAATATAAATATAAATATAAATATAAATATAAATATAAATATAAATATAAATATAAATATAAATATAAATATAAATATAAATATAAATATAAATATAAATATAAATATAAATATAAATATAAATATAAATATGATGATGATGATGATGATGATGATGATGATGATGATGATGATGATGATGATGATGATGATAAGCATCCCCACAACTCTCACAGCCTCCCCTAGGGCTGAAACCCATGAGTCCAGAGCATACCCATCAACCACAGTGAACTCTTCTGCTGTGCAGAGGAATAGAAACATATTGAGCTGGCCAGGCCACCCCTGAAGTCTCCAAAGGCAGGTTTAGCATGACAGAAAAACATTCTCAGAGTTCTGACAGTGGTTCCATAAAGTAACTTCGGTAAAGCTTGGCAGGCACCCTTGGCAAGCACTGGACCCCAGCAAGGTGTACCCACAATGCTCCAAAACTCCCTCAAGTTCATATACAAAGATCCTCTGGTCACAGCACTCTTTGAAGCAAAATTTCTGGTTATTCACCTTTAGTGGAATACAGTGTACAGATAAGAGATCTATTGTGAACTGTACAAATGCAATGGAAAGGGACAGACAAATAGAGTTTGCTTGTACAGGCAGACTTTTGTTGAGGTAGGTGTATACTGAGATTGGTATTGTTCCAAGAGGTAGTTGTTGTGTTATGAGATATGTTATTTCATGAGGCAGGAGAATGACATACACTACTTTGGGTAAATGAGGTAAATGAGTAATAAATATTGTTAAAGTTTGGAGGGTGCATAGGAAAGAGAAAGGAAGCAGGGAGAAGTGAGAGTTTTTTTAGCAAAGGAAAATAGAAATCTAGAGAACTAAACAGCTAACCACAAGAAATGGATAAGTACCTGTGAATGATAAGAACATGGAAGAGATGATAAACATCTAGATAGGAAATAGAAGTCCCTTCTAAGACAAATATGAGCCATTAATTAGGCGGGGGGGGGGTTGTTACAACTGAGAGCAGCAGACCATGACAGGAAATTCCTTATTTTGGTATATGATTGGCAAAAAAGAGAGAATTTAGTAGGCCTAGTTTCAGATTTTTATATAAACTGATCACATTTATGGCAGTAGTTAAAGAAAACAATATTAAATTAAATTACATTTTTAAACAATACTGATTTCATTCCTTTTAGTTGTCATTCATTTGTTTTGCTTTCTATTGGTTTAAATGGGAAATGTATTTCTAACTGCAATTTTTAAAATGTCTATACATACAGCTGACATTTTAGAGGCTGTTTCCCCACACCCAAGGGATATTTTCTGCTATATTTTGGACAGGAAAGGGTGTCCCAGTTTTCAAAACACATTTCTTGCTGTAATCTGTTTCCATTCAGTTAGGATTGTTGATCACCATTCAGTGACTATTGATATTGAGAGATGTATGGGACATGGAGGATGGGAGTTTAGCGACAATTTCTGTTAGCTAGTGGGGAGAAGATGCTGACAATAGGAGTTATTCAGCTAGAAGAATACTGTGTTTGTTTGGTGATAAACTAGTATATTTACTTTCATTCTGGTGTGTGCCTTGCACGACTGAGCCTTAACCTATTATTGGAATGACATTGTCAGGGACTCTACCCCTCACCTCAGGTCCATCTGCCAGAAATTTGGCATGGAAGGCATTCGTTTAAATGAGAATTGTCATGTGCAAAGAGAGTAAAGGCAGATATTTGGTAACTGCAGAAGGCCCACAGCATTCTTACATAGGGAGGAATTGGGCACTCCAGTTAGGGCAAGCAGAGTTAGAAAGTGGGCACATACACTTTGCCTTGTTACCCAAAGCAATCAGGACAGATTACAGAGGGGGCAGAAGGAGGCACTTGGAACTTTCCTGAAGGCAGACACCCAACCTGTACCTGAGTATCAGGTACAAATTCCTATTCAGTGTTCAGAGGGAAAAACACTAGAATAATTGTTCAAACAGTACTTTATGGAATTTATTTATGGAATTTACACCTCATCTTTATGACCTCATTATATGGCTAGCAGGTTAGAAACACACCTAATCAAAACCCTTTTTAAAAAACACTCAAAACAAACAATAACATATGATGGGAACAAAACCACAGCTAAAGCAGACAATGCAGCAACATAAAAACAATTGAAACATAGGGCAGAATGTGTCCTCTAATCTGCAGGCTATCCCAATGAGATCCCTTCTGGACCAGTGCACTCAGATATAGATAGAAAGGCTTAGGTACAAACTGAGAAAATGCTACAAATCAAACTGAACCAAGAGGTTTGTTTGCAAATTGAACCAGCTTCTGGTTTGAGGCCCTGCAAAACCTGTTGAAAGGGATTGCAGTCCCTTTAAATGAGGTTTGGTGAAGTAGCTGAGCAACAGGAAGCAGCCTACTTCTCACCAGCCAGCCATTTCAGACTGTCTTGTTCAGTCCCTTTAAAATCCCAGAAACTCAGCTGTCTTGTGTAGTCCCTTTAAAGTTATCAGTAACACACAAGAACCCATTGTGTGTACTGCAAATAATGCGTGCAAATAGTGTGCTACTAACACAGATGGGCTGAGTACTAAACTAACAGCATCATTCAAAACCTAATCCTAAACGTCACACTGAATATCAACATGCATTATTCCACTAGCAGGAAGAGCTAATCAACCTCATACACATCAATCATAGCGTAGCTATGTAATCTGCAAAACACAAACACCGCTACAGTCTATAACAGAACACTTCTAACCCAAGTAAAGTAGCTCGCGTGAACTAAAAAAACAGACAGAAAACCATGCCAAGTCAGCCATGATTAGTAGAAACACCATAGAAAGAGAGACTTATTAGAAAACATTTCTTCTGTTGCAGTATGTGACTGATTTTGCAGATGTGAAAGGTTCCTGGACAATTACATTATCTTATTACCCTTTTCCACTCTTTCAGTTCGTGCGTGAACTTTCTAAGCCAGCCAGGTGGCAAAATGATTACTATTAACTGATTTCTTTTTGTTTTTCTATTAGTTTTTATTATATTACTAATAGTGAATGGACTTTCTCCATTCTTTGGCTTGTCTTTGGCTAATGTATCTCTGTTGTGGCTCATGAAGTGACCCTCCATTTAATAACACAGTAAACAACACATGAACAGATTACACAAATTACAACAGGAGTGCAAACAGGCAGTCTAGAAGTAGCACGCAGCCAACAATACCACAATGGGGGGAAAGGTAAACACCTGCTTCATAAATCAACAAAGGCACAAAACTCCTGAGCTCAGAGTGGTTTCCAAAACCATGTTTTGGGAAATCTGTTGGGCTTGGTTGGCACATCATTCTGGCATGAGACTAGATTTTTGCACCTCTGCATAAAGCAGTGATCCCCCAAATTTGTGCTCTGGGAACTAAGGGGAATGCTGATGAATTTCCTGGCACCTGTTTTCTTCTTTTCCAAATAAAATCTGTTCTGTTTTTATTCCACCACATTAGAAAAGGGAGGTGATTCAGAAGTACTCATGAGACATCATCTTTGTGTCTGCAGGAAACACCCCTTCATAAACAACTGCCTCTGGATTAGATACCCCCAACATTTTGGTTAGCTCCAGTATCCACTGGCAGCCATTTTGTGGTGGTGCCCAGTCGCCGTTTACAGATTTCCTGAAGTGCCTGCAGGCTGTTGTAAAGCATTAACGGTGAAGCTCAGCTTCTGCACTCACACTTTTAAAACTAAATAGTACTTTGGCAGAAGAAATGCCTCAGGAAAGCAGTGCATCAGTTTTGAAGGTGCCAGCTCTCGAGAAAAAATAAAGAGCTGCATCATTTATCTAGACCTGAATACTTTAGGTTAATAAAGAGTGGATGAGAGTCCTCATTCAGATTCTTGCTACAACATGATACAGTTTCCCACTAATTTTTCCCTTATAAGAATGATCATGAAGAATCATCCTAGGTTATTCTCTCTCTAATACACACACACATACACACACACTACTATACAAAACTGCAGCCAACATATACTCTCTTGACTATTTATACACAGCAAGTTTGGCACATAAGATTTTCGTGCCAAAGAGTCTCTAGCTGCATCATTCTACCTGAAACAAGACAGCTGCAAGATCCATTTCAGGCACATTGTTCACTGCTTCACTTACATAAGTCGCTCAAGACAACAGTGTAGTACTTGAGTAATTTGAATGGAAATGTCAAGTTTTCACAGCCTATGATTAGAGGTAAGTGCCCTGCTATTATACAGTAGTTCTGTCAAGTAGACTGGGCTGAGTGCATGTCACACGACCTCCTCTCAGCAAATGCTTCTCTTCCTCTTTTCACAAGGGAGATTTCCACCCCCACAGTTACTAGTCTAGTCCCCACAGTGAACAAAACAATCAAGACACACACTTTTCAAAGGCACCAGAAACCCAATTTGGATAAATGCTTTGCTTTGTGCTTAAAAGGACCAGTGTTATCATTCTTCACACATCGATTAAAATGGTCTTATGTTATGATTTACAAAATCATTTCACACTTATTTAAACCTTAGCTGACTTTATCCTGAACACCTTAAACAGAGAAAATCCACTCACCCCAATTTCTCTGAGAGCTATGCCTCAGTGAGGACTTCAGGGGTATGGACAATAGGATTTTCAGCTTAACAATGTAATCCACTGGTTTAACAAGGCAAGGTGCAAGTTATACCATGTATGTTATAGATATGTGCAATAGATTTGGTTAATTCCAAGGGAACTGTCCTTTTCTTAGTCACAAAGGCTTACTGGAGAGGTGATTTTCAATATCTCTTTTAAAATAAAGCCATACACAATTATATATTCAATTAAATGTAGGAACTTGAGTTGACAGAGCACATTTTTTTACACTTTATATGAGTATAATAAGGAAACTGATATTTTAAAATCTATTCTGTTAAATGTGCTTGGGCTGCCATTTTAAAATAGTGTACTTTTTGTTGCATGTTACTGCAAACTTGTTCTCTTCCCTCCCTTAATTCCCCTCCATTTTTCAGTTCCTTTCTGGCTGAGGAGCCCCTTTATTTTATTTTTATTTGAAGGATTATGGCTGTCCCATTATGGCTGTCCCATTCTGTCACAAGATTATATTTTGATGTTGGTTCTATATTTTATCCCCGATTTCACCTGAATTGAATAAAATATTTTGTTTATTTTTGAATTTTCAAAAGCGTATTGAGTGCCATTTTAGGAAGTATAAGTTAAGGAGGTGATCACAAAATATGTTATTCGATTCAGCTGAAATAAGGGATAAAATGCCTGAAGTGAATCAATAATAACTCTTAAATAACTTAGTAACAGTTAACATTTTTTCAACTAGGATGAGTTGTGAGCATTTCACAAAGTCTTAGAATCTTTGAGATGAGTAGCTTTGATTTCAGCCTTCCATCCTTCCGAGGTCGGTAAAATGAGGACCCAGCTTGCTGGGGGGTAAACGGTCATGACTGGGGAAGGCACTGGCAAACCACCCCGTATTGAGTCTGCCAAGAAAACGCTGGAGGGCGTCACCCCAAGGGTCAGACATGACTCGGTGCTTGCACAGGGGATACCTTTACCTTTACCTTTACCTAGCTTTGATTTCAGTGTCTGCTAAACTCTCTAGTATGCATTTTTGGCTTAACTGACTCTTTCAGAATAAACTGGCCACAGCCTTTTATTTAACCAATGAGCATGGCACGAAACAAGGGATTGGATCATGCTCTCTTGCAGTCAGTTGATTGCTAGGCAGCCCACATCAGAAGTCTTCCAGAGGCCAGCTGACTCATGGGAGGTGACAACCGGTTGCAACCCAATGGGTGTCTGTCTCTGTGAATTGCCAACTGCCACCCGGAAATGCGAGCTCTCCCCCAAGCTTTGCATCTATACAGCCCATTATGCGGTCCCCCAACCTCAGGGAAGGCCAGCATGCAGGCTAAGCCACCCCGAACTGATCCATCCCATGTAGCACAAGCCGCCAACTGCGACAATTAATGTCTAACCCATCAATATAATAACAAACCAACATAACTGAAACCATTAAACATTTTTTGAACATTCAAATACAAGGGAGAGAGGGTGGGTTCTTGCTGCTCTGGCTCCGAGGAGGGAAGGAGGTTGAGCACGCTTCATACACTCCTTAAAAGGAGGCATCTGTGAGTGGCAGCCCTGCCCCTTCCCTCCACCGCTGGGCCGCCACTCGCCATTCTAGAGGCTGATGAGGCAGTGAGTCCGCTGCACCATCAGTATCTTCAATGCCATGCCCCCGCAGCAGCAGTCAGCACCCTCACTGACTCTCAGGTATGTTTCTTGTAGTAAACTAGGGATCACTTCACTCTTTAGAGCTATCTCCCTTTTCAACTGGACAGGGAATTACTTCTCTAAACTAGAAGTTCTGTCCCTCTTCCTGGCCCAAATGGGGGTCCTCAGTGATCCCCCCACTACTCCTTGCCAACCTTCCGAGCTCAGTCAGTGCTAAATTGAATTCAGTTCCCAACACTTTCTTCTCAAGTGATGCTATCCAATGAAACTTGTTTGAACAGCCTGTCACTCAGAGGCTCTCTGGCTTTGTGAAGCATTGACCCTTCTGTTACAGTTACACAGCACAGGAGTTTTTAATCAGAGTGCATCACACAAGCACACACAAGTCCAAAGTTGAGAAAGAAACATTTTCCAGTTAGCCCTTGGTTATGTTGGACAGTTTTCCCACCTAGGATTCTGGGCCCACAGAACTTCTCACCCATTTATTGGCACAGTTTAGTGGGGCCTCTTGCCTATAGACTAGCTCTTGTTCTTCTCAGAAGGTCCTGGCTCCTCTGAATAGCTGCAGTATAATTCAAGGTTCCCTTTATTGGCCTCCATTCACCCAAAAAGCTTTTGCCTGATGGTAACTACAGAAACTACTGTTTTCCAGCACTGCATGACTTTTAAAGGGCATGGGCCTCATGACAGCTTCACTTCCCTTCAGATATAGCCCTAAAACTGTTGACCTTTGTTTTTTTCTTACAACTAGTATACAGGTTTCAGTATTCTTTCCCCAAGTGATGTTCTGATTAAGTGGAAGTAAGAGATACAATGCAGATTATCACTGCCTGGCCTCTGATATCACTGTGGCAGGGAAAAAAAAATCTCCAGTGTGGATAATATTTGCCTTGAGCTTTCTTGGCATTGCAAAGAGATGGCATAATTTAGCATCATTCATAATGTAACCAAGGGCTTCTCCTCACAGGCTTCTGTTCATAGAAGTTTAAAACAAAGTGATTTCTTTTTAGAAGATCCTGTCTGGATTTGTTGTTGTTGTTATGTGCGAAGTCGTGTCCGACCAATCGCGACCCCATGGACAATGATCCTCCAGGCCTTCCTGTCCTCTACCATTCCCTGGAGTCCATTTAAGTTTGCACCTACTGCTTCAGTGACTCCATCCAGCCACCTCATTCTCTGTCGTCCCCTTCTTCTTTTGCCCTCGATCGCTCCCAGCATTAGGCTCTTCTCCAGGGAGTCCTTCCTTCTCATGAGGTGGCCAAAATATTTGAGTTTCATCTTCAGGATCTGGCCTTCTAAAGAGCAGTCAGGGCTGATCTCCTCTAGGACTGACCGGTTTGTTCGCCTTGCAGTCCAAGGGACTCGCAAGAGTCTTCTCCAGCACCAGAGTTCAAAAGCCTCAATTCTTTGACGCTCGGCCTTCCTTATGGTCCAACTTTCGCAGCCATACATTGCAACTGGGAAGACCATAGCCTTGACTAAACGCACTTTTGTTGGCAGGGTGATGTCTCTGCTTTTTAGGATGCTGTCTAGATTTGCCATAGCTTTCCTCCCCAGGAGCAAGCGTCTTTTAATTTCTTTGCTGCAGTCCCCATCTGCAGTGATCTTGGAGCCCAGGAAAATAAAATCTGTCACTATCTCCATTTCTTCCCCTTCTATTTGCCAGGAATTGAGAGGGCCGGATGCCATGATCTTTGTTTTCTTGATGTTGAGTTTCAAGCCAACTTTTGCACTCTCCTCCTTCACCCGCATCAACAGGCTCTTTAATTCCTCTTCACTTTCTGCCATTAGAGTGGTATCATCTGCATATCTGAGGTTGTTGATATTTCTCCCTGCAATCTTGATCCCAATTTGTGACTCCTCTAATCCCGCATTTCTCATGATGTGCTCTGCATACAAGTTAAATAGGCAAGGCGACAGTATACAGCCTTGCCGAACTCCTTTCTCAATTTTGAACCAGTCAGTGATTCCATGTTCAGTTCTCACTGTTGCTTCTTGACCTGCATATAAATTTCTCAAGAGACAAATAAGATGCTCTGGTATTCCCATCTCTTTAAGAACTTGCCACAATTTGTTGTGTTCCACACAATCAAAGGCTTTAGCATAGTCAATGAAGCAGAAGTAGACGTTCTTCTGGTACTCCCTAGCTTTCTCCATGATCCAGCGTATGTTGGCAATTTGATCTCTAGTTCCTCTGCCTCTTCGAAATCCTGCCTGTACTTCTGGAAGTTCTCGGTCCACATATTGCTGGAGCCTAGCTTGTAGGATTTTGAGCATAACTTTGCTAGCATGAGAAATTAGTGCAATGGTGCAGTAGTTTGAACATTCTTTGGCATTGCCCTTCTTTGGAATTGGAATGTAAACTGACCTTTTCCAATCCTGTGGCCATTGTTGAGTTTTCCAAATTTGCTGGCATATTGAGTGTAGCACTTTTACTGCATCGTCCTTTAAGATTTTGAATAGTTCAACTGGAATGCTGTCACCACCACTAGCTTTATTGTTACTCAGACTTCCTAAGGCCCATTTGACTTCACATTCCAGGATGTCTGGCTCCAGGTCAGTAACTACCCCATTGTGGTCATCAGGGATGTTAAGCTCGCTCTTGTATAGCTCTTCTGTATAATTTTGCCACCTTTGTTTAATCTCTTCTGCTTCTGTGAGGTCCCTACCATTTTGGTCCCTTATCATACCCATCTTTGCATGAAACGTTCTCTTCATATCTCCAATTTTCTTGAAAAGATCTCTGGTCCTCCCGATTCTATTGTTTTCTTCTATTTGTTTGCACTGTTCATTTAAGAAGGCATTCTTATCTCTTCTAGCTTTTCTCTGGAATTCTGCATTCAGTTGGGTGTATCTTTCTCTTTCTCCCTTGCCTTTCACTTCCCTTCTCTCCTTAGCTATTTGTAAAGCTTCCTCAGACAGCCATTTTGATTTCTTGCATTTCTTTTTCTTTGGGATGGCTTTAGTTGCTACCTCTTGTACAATGTTGCGAACCTCCATCCATAGTTCTTCAGGCACTCTGTCTATCAGATCTAATTCCTTAAATCTATTTGTCACCTCCACTGTGTATTCGTCGGGGATATGATTTAGTTCATACCTGAGTGGCCTAGTGCTTTCCCCTACTTTCTTCAATTTAAGCCTAAATTTTGCAACGAGGAAGCTCATGATCTGAACCACAATCAGCTCCTGGTCTTGTTTTTATTGACTGGATAGAACTTTTCCATCTTTGGCTGCAGAGCACATAGTCAATCTGATTTCTGTGTTGACCGTCTGGTGATGTCCATGTGTAGAGTCGTCTCTTGGGTTGCTGGAAAAGAGTGTTTGCTATGACCATTGTATTCTCTTGACAAAATTCTACCAGCCTGTGCCCTGCTTCATTTTGTACTCCAAGGCCAAACTTGCCTGTTATCCCGGTTATCTTTTGGCTTCCTACTTTAGCATTCCAATCCCCCATGATGATAAGCACATCATTTTTGGGTGTTGCTTCTATAAGGTGTTGTAGGGCTTCATAGAACTGATCAACTTCATCCTCTTCAGCAGCAGTGGTTGGGGCGTAGACCTGGATCACTGTGATGTTGAATGGTTTGCCTTGGATTCGAACTGAGATCATTCTGTCATTTTGGGGATTGTATCCCAAGACTGCTTTTCCTACTCTCTTATTGATTATGAAGGCTACTCCATTTCTTCTGCGAGATTCTTGTCCACAGTAGTATACCTGATGGTCATCTGAATTAAATTCACCCATTCCTGTCCATTTTAGTTCACTGATTCCTAAAATGTCGATGTTCAGTCTTGTCATTTCTTGTTTAACCAGGTCCAGCTTGCCTTGATTCATGGATCTGACGTTCCAGGTTCCTATGGAATAAAAATCTTTACAGCATCGGACTGTCTTTTCGCCACCAGTTACTTCCACAGCTGAGCGTCCTTTCGGCTTTGGCCCAGCCGCTTCATTCATTCTGGCGCTACTCGTACTAGCCGTCTGCTCATCCCCAGTAGCATATTGGACACCTTCCGACCTGAGGGGCTCATCTTCCAGCGTCATATCGTTATGCCTATTGGAACTGTCCATAGAGTTTTCATGGCAAAGATACTGGAGTGGTTTGCCATTTCCTTCTCCAGTGGATCACCTTTTGTCAGAGCTCTCAGCTATGACCTGTCCGTCTTGGGTGGCCCTGAACGGCATAGCTCATAGCTTCACTGAACTACGCAAGCCCCCTTGCCACAACAAGGCAGCGATCCTTGAAGGGGGTGTCTGGATTTAGTCTTTATCATTTCGGTTCCAATTTTTTTTTTGTTCAATAATAGTTGTTTCTCAACATCAGCTTGCATCACTTTTCTATTACGCACACACACACACCAATGGCATTCATTCTACCTACACTACATTACTTGGGACAAACAACACAACTTTTGCATGGGGGATTAATTTGCTTAAAATTAAAGTGCAGCTGCTATTCTCCTTATCAAAAGTAAAGTGTTGAGGCCATAATGTACAGACAATCACACATTACTTTGCATTATAATATTTAGATTTGTGTCATTTCTCATCCAAAGTAAAAAGCACCTCTAAATAAATGAGTGATCTTATACTACATATTTTATAGGCTATGTACTTAGCAAGATCCATCTATATTTGCATGTGCATATACTCATGTTAGTTTCAGTTCTCATGCTGCATATTTAGAAAGCTGGAACTTTAATGCCTTCCGCCAAAGCTGATTGAGTGAACAATTAGGACTGAATGCACACATCTATGTCTTCTCTGGCAATTTATGGAAGGTTAGATGAGTTTTGCATTAATTCTGGAGTCCCAAGCTTTCCAAATCCATTCCCACTGTTTGCTCTTCTCACTAACCAAGCAGAAATGTCTCAATAAAGCAACCTCTAGAATGGCCATGCCCAACTATTGCGCCACCCTCAAGGGTCACCCTGGCAGCTTGCCAGGAGCTTGAGAGCTGCACCCAATTAGCATCTGCATTTGCATAATTTGCACTGGATTCTCAAAATGTGCAGGTTATGTTTAAACTTGATATTTACATGGAGGGAACTAGGCACATACCCATTCTTTCACAAAATACACAGAAGCTAGAACAGGCTTGGAGGCAGCCACCAAAGACTTCAGGTAATGCTTCTGGAGTACTGAAGTCTTTTGACTCCTTCCTGCCCACGGAAAGGTTTCCTGTGCATAAAGAGGCTACAGAACACAGTTACTGAGTTGCCAAGTTGCTCTCTATCCTAGTTACCTGATATGTTACAAGCTTGTAGTTATCAATTGACAGCAAAACAATAGCTACAAAAGAGCTGATCACAACACAAACGTGTGCACCTGCAGGAAAGCAGCTAAGTGTTTCAAGAAGCTCTTTCTGAATAACACTTTTTTGGGGTGGCAAATTGCAGTTACAGGAAAACTTTTCATGCAGGATTTCAGAAATATTGTTATCTATGAAAGATACGGTTTCCTGGTTTTACTAAGCCATATTCTGGGGCCAAGTAGATTTATCCCTGAATACACAAGTTCGAGGGAATAAATGTATGAAATTTCAACTATAGCTCCATTGAACAGTTGTGGGACTGCTTGAAAATGTTCACTTTTCCAGTACGCAGTAACTAAAACCACTAATGTATCTTTAAAAAAAGAAAATCTTTAAAATATGAAGAGGTTAAAATATGACGATGGGGGTGGGGGGGGGAGAAGGGGGTGACTGACTGGCTGGGAAAATTGGTAATGGGATACAAAGCCCTTCAGCTCTAGGTCACTGGTTCAAATCCAGTACATGTTGTTAGTGACAGAAAATCATTGCCATCTGATTGCTATTTGACAGCCGTATGTGGCCAAAGCTTGCCGGTGGCCGAATGTATGTATCCCCGCACAATGCTGAGAAAATCTTAGTACCAGCAAATGCTGGATTGTTTACAGAAGCAAACACACATGCCCAGGCGAAAGGCCCAGACACATTTCAGATTCAATGCACAGAACCAACTGCTCATTTGAGGGGCTCCCAGAATTACAGTATATGAACATATGATACAGAGTCAGCCTGTTCCTTGTGCCGTCTAGTCCAACGCTGTGTGCTCTAAATGCCAGGGTCCCCCCAGGCTCTTTGGCAGAGCCCCTACACAACATTTCTGCTTGAGATCCTTCTGACTATGGAAGTGCCAAGAACTGAACCAGAGAACTGTTAGCTTATGAAGCACCAGTGATACCCTACCGTGGCTTCAGCACAGGGCTGGGAATAGGGGTCCCCCTCTGTGGCAACAGCAGTGAGTAGTATGACCCAGGTGGGAAAGATGTCTGCACACTCTGTCCCTCTGCCCTTTCCCCTTCCTCCTGCCAGTCTGGCAACCCTTCTTATCTCCTTACCACTTCCCTAGCTGAGCCTTGCTGTCCAACTCAGGTGGGAGAGAAAAACACACTTTAACGGGTTGGAAAAGGGAGGAGGGGATGGCCCTTTCCTGCATTGGCTGCAGGTTTCCCAATGAGTCAGAGACAATGAGTTTTTATTGTCTCTGGCTCATTTGAGAAAAATACTGGAGGCAGGGATAACTTAGGCAGGGATAACTGTTATCTATTCCAGGGTTTCACAATGTGATTCAGAACCACTAGCAAAACTGTACACTACATCCAGTGCCATGCAAGAGGGGGGTTGGGGGTTGCCCCCCCCCAGTGATTTAATAAAAGTAATATTACAAAAAGTTACAAATTGAATCAATGAAAACCTGCAGCATTTGCAAAAGCTTCAGCTCTCCCATCATCCTCTAACTTAAGGGGAATCTGCATAACATCCTCCTACCTGCCATCATGCCTGTACCCCTCAGAGAACCACCAGGTTCCTGTGCCAGGGGCAGACTCTCCTTGGGAGTCCGGGATTACTCCACTCATTCCGGCTGGAGCCAAGAGTGGAGGTTTTGGTGGACAATTAGGATCAACTGGGTCCTATGGACAATGCACATCTGGGGCCAAGCCAGGAATTAACTCAGCTGGCTGGACAGGAGGTTTCAGGTCACACCCTATCGGTCCCATCTAGTTCTGAAGGTTTCCCGGAACGCCGGAACTGGACTTGGCAGGCTGATTTGACAGGTTACCATGCAAAGTTCTGGACAAAGGGCCTGCAAAATGGAGCTCCTCTGACAAGTATTCAGTTGAGGCCAGTTAACTAACAACATCTATTGGGCCCTCCAGATCCCCCCCCATCTGTACACAGCCCGTGGGGCCACGGGCGCCACGGACTGTATAAAGGAGTAAGGGGTAGTGGGGAGGAGTTAGGGCGGGACCGGTCCGGGATAAAAACTCGGAGGGGCCAATCAGGAGCCGCGAAGCGGCTCCTGATTGGCCCCTCCAAGTGTCCATCCCGCCCGAAGCAGGCAATGGGGAGCCGCGCAAAGCGCGGCTCCCCATTCCCTGCTTCACCTGCACAGCGACAGGTAAGCGCTTCGGGGGCCGTTCGCCGTTTGGGGAGGGTGGGGGTGGTGGGAGCCGGCCTTCTCTCGGCATCCGGAGCGCCCTCGCGGTAGCGAGGGCGCTCTGGAGGCCGAGAGAACGCCGTTCGCTGCTGGGGGAGGGTGGGGGTGGTGGGAGCCGGCCTTCTCTCAGCGTCCGGAGCGCCCTCGCGGCAGCGAGGGCGCTCCGGAGGCCGAGAGAACGCCGTTCGCCGCTGGGGGAGGGTGGGGGTGGTGGGAGCCGGCTTTCTCTCGGCGTCCGGAGCGCCCGCGTGGCAGCAAGGGCGCTCCGGACGCCGAGAGAACGCCGTTCGCCGCTGCGGGAGGGTGGGGGTGGTGGGAGCCGGCCTTCTGTCGGCCCCGGCAGCGGCCTCGCCCGGCGAGCCCGCTCCCGGGGCCGACAGGACGCCGTGGGAGCCTTTGGGGAGGGTGGGGGGGCGGGAGCCTCCCTTCCCAGCCCCCCTTTTCCCTCCGGCTTCTGCCGGGGCTGAGCTCTCCCTCGCACCCGCGAGGGAGATCTCCGCCCCGACAGAAGCCTCCTTTCCCAGCCCCCCTTTTCCCTCCGGCTTCTGCCGGGGCTGAGCTCTCCCTCGCACCCGCGAGGGAGATCTCCGCCCCTACAGAAGCCTCTTTTCCCTCCGGCTTCTGCCGGGGCTGAGCTCTCCCTCGCACCCGCGAGGGAGATCTCCGCCCTGACAGAATCCTCCTTTCCCAGCCCCCCTTTTCCCTCCGGCTTCTGCCGGGGCTGAGCTCTCCCTCGCACCCGCGAGGGAGATCTCCGCCCCGACAGAAGCCCCCTTTCCCAGCCCCCCTTTTCCCTCCGGCTTCTGCCGGGGCTGAGCTCTCCCTCGCACCCGCGAGGGAGATCTCCGCCCTGACAGAAGCCTCCTTTCCCAGCCCCCCTTTTCCCTCCGGCTTCTGCGGGGGATGGGCTCTCCCCCCTCAGCCCATCTAGCGCCCATTTTATTTCAATTTAAAATGGGCTTGAAATCTAGTTCAGATATATCCAATAACCTAACCTGATCAATCTAGTCAAAATGTTAACAGTTAAACAATGAATGATTAAATGTTCAATTCTATTATTTTTATTGTTGAGAGATGCCTTTATTGAATGTCCATTGTATCTGTCATATTTGGATTCGATGTTTCCTGCAAACCACTCTGAGCCACAAGGGAGGGTGGTCTAAAAATTTAATAAACAAACAAGCAAACAAACAAATAAAGCAAGGGACTGTGAGTTCACAGTTCAGGCGTGAGAGTGCACAGCTGAAGGCTTTTCTACATATGAAGACTGAACACAACTGTGAACTGAAGAAAGTGAGGTGAGGGGGTTGGGCTTGGTTGCATTTAAATTGAAATGAGGTTCCAGTCCCTTCATGATACCAATATCCAGCTTCTCTGCACATCTGCCTGGGCTTGTGTTTCCTGAAATGCTATGGTGAAGTTCTACTAGACTGACCTCCTAGATTATGTCCTCAGCCTGCTCCTCAGATCTGCAAGTCTTCTCTCGGGTATCTTGACTCCTGTATCCTTGTTCCCTCAACCTGCCCTGCACTGCTCCCTACCCAGTGTACCTGCTCTCGCATCCCACTCCCTGCTTGACTCCAGGGCCTATTATGCATACATTGCTTTCCTCTGCAGTCAATTCACTGACCCTTTTAAATCGTCCTTAAAAGAATGTTTTTAAAACATTCCCGTTTATGCATGTGTTCTGATACAGAGCTTGTTGCTTTTTTGAGTAATTATGCATTCTAAACCACTCTGACTGTAATTGTGCAAGGAGGAACTTCCTCCATTGTGTTGCAAAGTCACCTGACCACCACTCTGGCACATGCTTCTAGCAGAGCCTTATGGGAATTGTAGTTTGTGGACATGGAGACTTTTCCATGGGGACATACAAACTTCTGAATGCCAAAACTACCACTTTTCCCCCTCTGAGGTCTACTGTTCCTTGTAGAGAGTGGGCAGGATAGAACTCAGCAGACTGCAGGCTCCCATGTAAACTTAAAGCCCCCACCAGATCATCCCTTCCCCCAGGAAGGTTTTTTTAAAACACTGGCGAGTCCAAAACAGGAACCTCTGCCCATAGTCTGAAGCAGCTCTGCTTGTCATTCTCCCGCAACCTGTAATCAGCATTTCAGACCCCTCTGCTTCATCAGCCTGGTATATTTTCAAACAGCCCCCTCATGGTCATTGATCAGAGGTAGAGCTTTGTAGTTTTAGGAGCATTCATGGAAGGCTGTGGAGAATTCTATGTGTACCACAGGTTAATTTCTACTAATTTACATAGCAATACAGTTGGCTGGGTTGCCAGGGCAAATGTTATGTTCACATCATAGCTGACAAAGGAAGAGTATCAGTGGCATGTGCTTGAACTCCCACTCCTGCTCTTTAAAAATAGTGGTAGATGAGGGACTGCGAGCAGAAGTGGGGAAGAGAATGAAAACATACTAACATGTATTGATAAAAAAGGATGTCCTCAGTGCTGTCACAAAAGAAAAGTCATCATAAAACTAGTTTCAGAAGCCTCGCTGAAAAAATGCTGCTGGAAATGTGAGTGGCGTTTGCAATGCAAAAATCAAAATAATACAATGGGTTTCATGCTGCAAAAATAGTGCCAATATTAAGAATTAAGAGTTGTCCATGCTGCATAATACACCCAGGACTGTCCCCTGGTACAACTTTGGGCTTGCTACTTGGACTTGTTTATGTTTATTGGCTTTACTTGCTCATTTCTGGCTTGACTACAGACTGTATGTGACCTGCTACTTGGATTGTATGTTGGTTGCGTCCCTCCCCCACTGGCCACAGGGTCAGAGATTGGACTAGGTGTGGCCTAGCAGGGTAGCATACCTGTTCACCCATACCTATCCACCTGCATATCTTCCTCCCACCTCAGTCAGTGGGCTGTCCATTCACCAACCAGCCTGCCAAGCTGAAGCAGCAGCTCCCTTTCCTCCCTATCCCTCTAACAGCCTCCCCTGTACCTATCCCCTGGCAGCATTGCAGCCTCCACAATCATACAAAGGATGGGACACATGTATGAACAGACATATCACTGTTGAAAGAGTTTAAACTCCCTCCCCCCTTTTTACTGGTGGCAAACTGGGGTTCTCATCCTGTTTGTAGAAAAGTGTTGTGAACTGCCCTGATTCAGCTTGCTGGGAGGCCAGTATAAAAATCAAATTAATTAAAAAATAAAAATAAACCTGGCCCCATTCACTGGCTCTATCTATCCACATGGGCCAGATTCAGAATCAGATATAACGATGCTGGGAAGTGATCCAGTTCCAAAATAACTGGATAATACCTTTCTTCCTGTTGAGAGACCGCAGCAGTAATTAACAGTATATGCAGTTTGTCAATGTGTGTACAGATCCGTCAAATGTTTCCATTCCTAAAGAAAAGTATAGAGAGCCTTTCCTGCCTTTTGCTGGGCACTGGAGTTATGAAGGTTTCAATCAAAGAAGCTGGTTGTTGGACAGCAAACTTGGTTGCCTAAAGGGATAATTGCCTGGATATCACTGGAACAGAAAAAGTTTGAGTCCAATGGAACCTTTCAAACAAAGTTTTATGCTGAGAGCAAAGGAAGTTCCACAGAAGCTATTGCACTGGAGTTAAAACGTGTTTTGTCTATAAACTTGTAGAAATAAATTCTTTAGATGTCTATTATGTCCAGCAGGAGCACAGCAAACAATTACCTATTATAAGTTTTTGGGCAAGTTACAATGGAATATCCTCTACTGAAGAATGAGATCTGGTGCATTTGGACATCACAGGAAGGCTAGGGATGTACTTTGGGACATAGTAATGCTACCAGGAGTTAAGATGCTACCAGATTAAGATCAAGCAAGATGCTACCAGGTTAAGATCAAGCAATCAAAATCTACTCAGGGATCTCAACCCCAAACAGATAAAACTGGCCTTGACCAGGGCCAGAACTTTTTTGACTTTCATCCCAGCCCCATGGAACACTGTGCCTGAGGTCATCAGGGCCCTCTGGGATATTAAACAATTTTGGAGGGCCTCCAAGACACAGCTGTTCCACTAGGCCTATGGTTGAGGCCAGGAAAGAACATCATAGATGTTGGCCTCCTTGCCAGACAATCCAATCCATCAATAAAAAATCCCTCCAAGTTCTGGACAATCCTAATAAAGGCTCAGATTATCAGAAGGAGTGTGTTTTAAAAAAAGTTTTAATGTCTAAATTGTATGAGTGATTTGTATATGTTTTCAGCTGACCTGAACTGATCAGGAAAGGGTAGGGTCCAAATAGGTTATTACATTCCTGGAGGTGTTTTCCCTAAAATTGCCCTACTTATAATTATGCGATCATAATTAAGCCATAGTGCAAACAACCAGATATGAACAGCAACTAGTAAAGTGATATCTTTATCCCACATATGGTGGAAGAACAGGGCCCACATATGGTGGAAGAACAGCATAAGTTTCACTCAGAAGAAGAGTTGGTTTTTATACCCTGCTTTTTTACTACTTGAAGGAGTCTTAAAGCAGCTTATGTTTGTCTTCTCTTCCTTGCCTGTAATGGGGCTCAGAGAACTCTGAGAGAACTGTGACTGATCTTAAGTCACCCTGTAGGCTTCATGTGGAGGAATGAGTAATCAAACCTGGTTCTCCATATTAGAGTCTACCGCTTTCAACCACTATGCCAAACTGGCTCTTTTAAAATTTTTCGAGTCAATTTGCTGGTTCAGATACTACCTTTCACTATGCAGATGATGTCATATCTAATCTGGGACTTCCACACGCATGCCTGATTGTGCAGGAGATACTATTCAAATGAAATTCCACATTTTTTTTACCAAGGCCCAGTCTATACATAATATCTTCATGGTTGATGGGAAGGATACTAGGCCACTCATAGTTTGTTTATTTATTTATTTATTTATTTATTTATTTATTTATTTATTTATTTATTTATTTATTTATTTATTAGATTTATATACCGCCCTCCCCAAAGGCTCATCCATCAACATTTATTAGATGCTAATGTACCTAACAGGATGCCTTAACTCAGGGATCCCCAACCTTTTTGAGCCTGTGGCTATACATGGAATTCTGACATAGCAAAATGGCTACTGTAGGAGGAGGAGCCACCCACAAAATGATTGCCATTTTGAGGTGCCTGCCTGCTCCCACTCCTCCCCTTCCTGGGAGACGTGGCCCGTGCTGACCCCCCTGCCTCTTCAGGCCTGGCTTGACTGTCCTCTCCTTGGACCACTTACACTGGTGTTGCCCACACACCTCTGAATGGGACCATCCCAGCCCAAGCCTCCCTAGCCTGGAGTGCACTAGCCCGCTGCCCCACCTACACCCCTGATCATGGATGCTTCCTGCCCGACAGGGGCTTGCCTGACCTGCCCCTTCAGTATTGCCCATTTGGGGACCCTGGTCTTTCTTGGCCACCCATTCAAACACCTAAAATTGGTGGAGGGGAGAAGCCTGCTGTTCTTGCCGGGTCCAGCCACACCCGGAGCTGCCAAAATCACTGCACCTGGGTGCTTGCTTTTAAAAGCAAGCCCCAAGGAGGCCCGTGGCTGCAGCTCTCTCAGGTAAGCCTGCTGGACTTCCCTCACTGGTGCTGCAGGCCGCTCCACCTCCCAGCACTGGAAAAGCCAGTCGATGCATCTGATCATGTCTGCGTTGCTCTGGCAAGAGGGGGTTTGTCATGAGGCACTCTCCTGTGCCTGTGGCCATCTCCCTCTCAGCCGGCCAATCATGAGGTGCCACACTGCCTTCCTGGCCACGTGCACCTCATGACTCCAGTCTCCCCCCACATGCCTCCCTCAGCCGGCCCCTCCCACTGTGTCAGTGGCGGTCCTGGGCCATCCCAGCTGCTAATTGCATCAGCTCAAATCAAGGCCTTCCCCTTACACAGTATACAGACATCATTCCAGTTCCTATACTAACTATTCAGATTTCTGCATCCTAACCCCCCCCTTTTGGGGGGGAACACTTTTCATAAAATGCCTCCCCGCCCAATAAACTTTCAGCCCCACTTGAAGTACCCAAGTGAATGCTTTATTTGCATTTTTTTTGGTCTTAAGGCATCTCTGCAATATATAGCATATGTGAAGAAACAACATATTTAACAATATGCGGCAACTATATAAAGTATGGATAATGAAGCCTCTCTGTCATACCGAGCCATAAAACATGTTGAGAGATTCTCCTCCCCACTAATGCAGAAAAGATACTCCATATCTAAGCTGAGTACCAGCTCATTCTCTCAAGAAGAGATATTGTGGGATGTCATAAAAAAAATCAGCTAACGACCAATATTTTCAACCAAAGTATTAGCCCGTGTCAGGCTGAAGATAGCAGTGATAGAAAGGTCTTTAGACAAATGAGCAATTCGTTCGGCATTTCATTTGGATAGAAAGGCCATCTCAGGTATCTCTGTGGATTCTGTCTGGAGAGCAGCCTCAGGCAGATCGACTCCATTCCAGTCTTACTACAACTGTGCTATCTGTTTAGGCAGTGGATCATTTTAGAGAGTGGCAGGTGAGGTTATAGCCATCAGTCAAGTGACCATATAAAGAATGTCTCACACAATTTCACTATCTCACAACGCGACAAGTGCCAATACAATCACTCATTTTCCATAACAAGTCGTAAAAGAAAACTTATTCTCTTGGTTGATAGGAACTGCAAGTACCCAGTGCTTTAACCATTACTACCATAAAACTTATGCATCAATTTCTTTCTTTTGTTTTAATTAAGCCTCCTTACTTTGAATATAGAATTAATTTTTGCCATATCCTTACTGACAAATAAGAAGGTCAGCAGAAACCAGCATCTGTCATCCTGGTTATATACGTAAATTTCAGATAGAGAGGATGCTAAATACCCCAAATCAATGCAAAAGAAATAAAATTAAAGGATAAATACCAAAGAAAGCTCTCTATCATTGGGATACTGAAGCTGGAAGGCACACACAGAGCTCTAAAATGTGACTGTTCCTTATTTCGGCTACAATCCATATTGCACTGGAAGTCCACAGCATAATGTTGCCACTGATTTTAACAGACCTGGAATGCAACAGAGGAATAGCTTAGAACAGGGATTCCCAACCCGGGGTCCATGGAGCCCTGGGGTTCCGGAGGGGGTCCATAGCCTTTCCCCTCCTACCTTAATGGACTTGGCCACAAGCTACAGAATGGGCTGTCTCTGTCCAGAGGGCTTGGTGGATAGATCATGGATGCAAAAATCAAAGTTGGGGAGTTGGTTGTGGTATGGTATGGTGGTCTGGGCTGTCTTCTTAGTTCTTGTCTTTTCTTCCATCCTACATGAAGCAGAGATGCCATGATAGGAAAGGTGGGGGGAGGGAGTGGAAAGTGGGTGTGGTGATGTCCCTTCTGGTGACATATCACTTCCAAGGGGTGTGGCAGGGAGGTGTGGCCAGCTGTCATCACTTCCAGGCATCCTGGAAGCCTGAAAATGTATTTCACAGGGTCCTCTACAGTCAAAAGATTTTAAAACGCTGGCTTAGAAACATGATTCTGAAAGTTGAAGGACATCCAGAAATATATATCTGTTCCACATAATATATTTCTGGTAGGGTCTTGGAAGAGGAGTGTGTCTCATGGCTTAAGTGCCACTCAGTACTTAACACCCATTCAGGCCAGCTGTCATGCCCCTGAGTGCCTTCTCCTCCAACCAGCTTGCCTGTCAGTCCAGCAGGCAGCCAATCGCCTTCCTACTCCTTTATTGCCTAAGTACATTTCCTACCATTATGCTTGTTGCTGGTTCAAATAGCTTATTGCCATCAATTACTGGCCTACCAGGCTTGAGTTATCCTGCAGCTCTTAATGCTATCTCAAGCTATGATAAGCTGCTGGCTGCTTTCCTAACTTGAAACCAATGTGCCACAAGAAGCCATTTGGAAATGGCTTCTGGCAGAGCCATGTTCTAGACCTGTCATGATTTTGGAAATAATATATTAAATCCTGCAATTCAAAAAACAGTATATTGTTTTGAATGCTTCGTCTGAAACACTATAATTGCATGGCCCAACCAATTCCCAAATCAAAACACCTTCCTGTTCTGTTTGTGCTTGTTTTGGAGTCTTCAGTTATTCTGGACCAGTTATGGGTTTGTTCAGCCAGCACAATTTCTGATGTTCAACCAGTTACTTGAACAAAATTATTCCATATTTGAGCCAGGTAAACAAGATTAAGAATTTCAGCCATGGCCTGCACTATGAATTCCTGTGAATTGATGATGTGGTCTACACATTTATGTCTTCAATTTTTCAAGGTTTCCACCTTGCTGTGCCTTAATATAAAACTATTCCCTAGTGTTTTCCACAGAAAAGAATAAACTCCAGACTTTCATCCAAAAATATCTCTAATTCTGCTAGAAGTCACAAGTTTCTACCAGGAAGATGTCCTGAATACACGATATACCAAAAAAATAGTACTGTGTAATTGACTTGTCTTTTTGTGCTGTTTGAGAATCTGTTAGAGAAAACCAAAATGAACATATTTTAAACATTGGACATTATGATACTATCACTTGCATAATGTGCAGGTGTACATCTTTTTCACGGAGGCTGTGGAGAATGGTGGGTTGTATTCACACAAGTATGACAAGTCAGATGAGAGAAAGCAATGGGATAGATGTTACTTGATTGCTCATCATGACTAAAGTAGCCTTGCATCTATGAATAACAGAATGCCAGAACATATGTTTGTTTTTTAATTTCTCAAATAATCTTGAGATGAAAATATTTAACAAATTTCATGAATATACAAATAGCATATAATGAGCACTGCACTTTGCATACCAGTAGTACTGAGACTTGAAGAGTTGTTTCCTTGCTTTATCCCCTTCCAGGTCAATGATGAACTGGATTATACAGGGGACTAATTATGACACTTTATCATTGCTATTAAACCATGAATAAGGGCAGGTTAGCTCACTGGAAGAGTAGAATAAGGAAATCCAGACAGTTTTCTTGGTTTGAAAGTTCCTCTGTGCACTATCATTAGAGGGAACATAAATAAGAGTCAATGTTAATAGATTGTAGTTTACCTCCAAATTAGGGATAACATATAGGAGATGCCAGGTATTCCATACAGAAACAAAGAGAGGCATGTTCAAACTTGTTCCAGTAGTAACACTTTCAATGACTCTTGAACATCTGGAATTGCTGTGGATAAGTGAGTTATGTTAAAAACACAGGACTTAATATCTAACCTTTATGCCATTCTTGTAGGTATTTATGCCATCAGTCCTTTATACCTTTTTTGAATTATATTGACTGCTCATATAATCTCTCTGCTCATATGACATCAAGACAACAGAAGTCCAAGTACGACAAATTGTTCCAAGGCTTTTTATTCAGGGTTACATGTAATATGTGCTGCTAAGTTGCTTCCAACATATGGTGATCCATGAATTAATGCAGCCTTTCTCAACTTTTTTACCACTGAGAAAGCCCTGAAAGATTTTTCAGGCTTTGAGAACCCCCAGAAGTGGTACAGTCATGTAGAATACATGGGAAGCATAGCTGTGTATGTGCCCACCTGGGACCCTTCCCCTTCCTACCCCATTCAGACATATCACTGGCAATTTTAGGAGGGGAGGGTGGGTCAACATGACCATATATGGTCACATAATCTGATAATTTAACAAAATAAAAACAATATTAAACATTAATTAACTCCCATCCATTTGGGAAACCCTTCCAGGGCCATCAAGAAACTCCAGGGTTCAATGAAATCCTGGTTGAGAAAGCCTGAATTAATGTTTTCCAAAATGTTTATTTGGGATGGCTTTTGAAAATTTGCACTAAGGTAGTTACTTATCTCCCCTCTTCTTCTTTACTATGAACAGAGAAGCTGCCAAAACATCTAAATGTTGAGTTTCTACTGGAAACCATTTTGAGAAATTTATGGCTGGAAAGTGGGATATGAAGCTAATAAATATATTTTAAAGTTGCCTGGCAGGTTGGAGTATAGGCAGCAAGGAAGACGCGACACCAATTTCTTTTGGAATGAATAAAAGGCCACAGCTTTTATTAACACAACTCAAAACACGGTCAGCAGACCGTGCTTTGTTAACGATCCCAGATGGCGCTGTGGAGTCCCTGCCATGGCATCAGCCTGAAGCAGAAATACCCCTTGCCAGCTGGGAACACCGTGGGAAGATGGTTTTAGTGGGGCCCACCGGGCGTAAGCATCTGTCTGAGTCCCCAAACCATCCGGCAATGTGAAAATGCCATCCCAGTCGGGTGGCACGCCCACTCACATACGCGCCATCTCTTATGGAGACCCCAATGACGGGAGAGAACTGGTTCACACACCTGTCTCCCCCAAAAGGAATCTTCCCATGCCAACTGCCAGCTGTGACAATACAATAAAACACATATCAAAGATTAAACAAGGTTAAACGAAACTAGGGAGGGAGGGAGGGAAGCTTCCCGCTCCGCCGCCAGGGAGGAAAGAGGCAGAGTGTGCCTGCTCTGCCCCTTAAGAAGGCGTTAGCCACGCCCTCCTCCTCCCCCGCCCACCCGAACGCAACGCGCTCAGGCGAGCCTCATCAAGAGGCTCGCTGAGCGGCGCCCGGGGAAGCATGTGGAGCGGCTCCAAGCCACGGCGCGTTTTCCCGCCACTGCCCGCCCTCCGCGGCGGCAACCAGGAGCCGGGGTAAGTCGCCCCACTCCCATTGCTGACTGCAGTCACCTGTGCACAGAATGAGCTGCCTCCAGCCTACCTGCCTGTTTTATTATCTAACTTCCTCAATAGCTCAACTACCAGCTTTTCTTCAGGCCTGCAGCCACCAAACATGAGTGACCATCAAGTCACAACTTGTAGGCTGCTTATAAGAAATCCCAAAATTCCCTGAGGGTGCCACTTGGTGACTCGTCCCAAATTTCATCATTACCTTCTTCACTTCTCTATCCAGTTCTTATACCTCTGTATGATGTAAATTTATTCTTTCAGGTGAGTGTCACTATTCTGGAGTAACATGGCCATGGAACATTCCAACAAAATTCCAAATAAAAGAACATTTGTGATCTTATAGAGCTGAGGTAGTTTTTCACAGTCCAATTTTTATCTCACTCAAAATATAACATTGAACAAAACAGCTTAATAAAGCCTTTAAACAAATTATGGATACTGAAAATTGTGTGATCTACACAGTTGTCCACCCATCTACCCAAATGAGAGAGGGTTGGTTTTTTTTTGTTGTTGTTGTTCCTTGGAGTTTCAATGAAAAACCATTAATGAGGAACTTTAAAGGCTGGTTAACAATATCCTTTCATCAGTCAAAAGCACTGTCAGTCTACGGTGCTCACGTCAATTTTCACCTTACTACACAGCTACAATTTCTGACTTTCTTACCCATTTCTCCAATGCTAACATATAGATCCTTGTCGGGACAGACTTGAAGGTGATGGAGCCCAGACATTCTCCATCTGTCTGCAGCTGGTGCCAGTTCGTCCAGAAGGTTTTGGACTACTGCCCTTAGTCACTTAAAGACACATCAGGACCTGCAATTTCTCCAGTCCTTGGCCCCGGCTTTTAACTGCCACCTACACATAACTTCACACAGACCAGAGGCTGGTCTGGATCAGCATTCAGCACAGAGCTCATTTTAAACCTTAATGTCTCCAAAGCTGATAAAGAATAAAATTGATGTTAACTTCAGCTCTTTAAATACCAACTTCTAAATCAAAAGCCTTGCTGTAGAATGGGGTGGGGTGGGGGAAGAGCAGGAATATCATTACAACATGTGAAGTGACTTTAAAAAGGCAGGAATAATTAAACACCCTGTATTGCTTTTAAACTGTAGAATGTTTGCCCCTTCTGACACATTACTAGGGGCGAAGTGGGGGGGGGGAGGAGGAAAGTCTGTCACAGAATGATTGCCAGAACTTTAAAATCTATCAGGAACAACATGAGGAGGAGCCAAGGAGGGCCTGCCTTCTGGGGGTACTTCTGGAGTAAAAATAATCTGTTCACAGAATATAGGAGCCCTGCTTTTCCCATGTGCTGTATTAGGAATATTTATTTATGCCTATTTATCCACTATGTACGTTATTTCAAACAAAAATAGCACAGCCTATGAAGCTGTATTACCAATTTGCACATCAACATTACTGAAATATCCTGCCCTCTCTAGCAGCAACAGAGAGGACTCCTGGTAATATTTTCCACGGTTTTTAACGCCATTTACAGTGAAGCAGAAGGGAGGCTTGCAGCATTAGACAGAACAGGAACGAGAGAAATCCTCTAACATAACAATTCTATTCATTTCACTCAATATATAACAGGAACTACAATTAAATCTGATTGTAATTCAAGGATTTTTACATTCCTGTTAAGATTTTTTTTACAGTGCAATTACTCATGAAATAGTACATAAATCTTATGAGCCTCCCTTTGCATTTCTTGCACTTTTAAAGCAATCTCTTTTTTATGGATTTTATTCTTACATTGTGTGTGTGTGGGGGGGGGATGAGCTCTCCCCCCCCCCATATTCCTTCACAAAATGCACCTGGAAAATAAAAATCCAGAATAAATATTTAAAATGCAAATGCATGTTGCACCTGGCACAATCTAAAATCCTGATAAGTTAACATTTGTCAAAACATTGTGAAAAACACCATGAAAAGTAATGACCCATGATATTTATTGGGAGAAAGTAGTCTGAATTTACTCTTCCCATTTTAGTATGTCTATAACTTTACCATATTGACAGCAACAATATTGTGCAGAGAATCGCACTAAACTGAACTAGAAAAGTTACAGGGTTCACATCAAATAGAATTTAAAGAGAGTCCAAAGAAATAAATCTTAACAAAGGAAGAAGAAACTTAAGGAGTCAAATTTTACTCTCTAGTTGCACTAGCTTCTACCAGACTACCAAAGATGAACAGCAAACGGCTAAACAAAATTTAGTTCTAAACCCTTGTAACTGTAGCTGGTTGAATGTTTCAGGTACTTCACTCAAAAATCCCTTTAACTGATATGCAAACGATTTAAATATGATTTTTAAAAAATTGAGGCAATTCTCACTTTTGCATCCTGCTTTATTCCTCTAAGAACCCGAGAGCCATGTTTTAGCTTCCCACCAAGCCTGTAGGCTAGGCTAGGCTGAGAGAGGGTGACTCACATACAAGACAGTTACTGAGCTTCATCTCACAAAAGTAAATTGCATACATAATGTGGGCTGCTCACATTCCCAGTTTAAAGCATTTTGGTGTGATTTGGATTATGTATAACATATATTTGATAGAATGGAATAGATTGTTGGGGAGGGGGGGGGGAGAAGAAGAATGATCCCTTGCAAAATCTAGTTCCTGTCATGGTCAAGGGCATCTATTTCATTATAAATGTAGTTCCACCAAAACAAATATTATTTTTGAATCTTTCATTATCTTAGTCTCTGGAAATGGGCTAAAACAGCATGTGTTGGTATTAGTTGCTGCTGAGCCAGCTGTCGTGCCTGGCTGCACAGTGTCTCAATGTCAGCAGTTCAAAGCACTGCAAGGCTGAATGGGAGGAAACTTGATAGGTCAGTGGAACCCAATTCCAAGAAAAAAAGAACATAGCTCTCTTGTTTCCAAAGTTTTCTTTAATTTGCGTTAGGAGCATTTTTAACACCTTTCATTTATATAAGTATTTTCATAAACTATGTTACAACTCTCTAAGTAGGTTAGGATCAAGCCTATTTCAAAGGACTTCTTTTTGCTACCAACCTCTTCCTTGGAGTTGTAGGTACAGCCCACAGAAGGCCACAGCAGTTTGAACCAGCCCAACCAATGAATAGTTCTTTGGTGGAAACATCAAGACTTATGACACGGCAGGGAAAAAAATCCTTAGAGAACAGGAAACTGGCTTTATAAACTGGCAAAACACAACAAGGCCAGGCCCTAAAGCAAGGGCTGGTCTTCTGGTTTGCTTTTCTTTTCTGGTTGGTGTTAAATTGAGCCTGATAATTACAATACAAGGTAAACGCTATGTGCATGTCCAAAGCTTGACATGACACAGAAAGAAAAGTGAAGGTGACCTGCAATGCTAGTTAAGTTGTACACTGAACACAAATTCTCAGTTGTGTTGTGATAAGCATTTCACCATGGTGAGATGTCATGTCAAACAGAGGATTCTACACATTTATAAAGACATCGTATGTAGAAGCAGAGGGGGATATGCATTATCAGCATTTAGAAAGATTGCTAAGATTACACTTAAGCAGTAATGCAGATCTGTTTTTGTCTCTGAGAACCCCTTAGACGGTGTACTATCACAACTCTTTTATTAGTGGTCACTCCAACTTGTAGTTTGGGCATCGTTAGCAATCTCTGAAATCACTGGCAAAGAAAGGCCATTCTTCTTCTTACTATGTAACTACAACACCTTTCACAACACATACGTGGGATGAAGACTGCAGGCATGTAATACTACTAGACAGCTAATTCCTGAGGCAGAGTCTGAAGCTCTGCAAATAAGGCAGCTCAGAGATTTCAGCTCCACTGTTCCTTTTCAAATTCATTCTTAAGCAGCAGGAAGAAAAAAAAAGTAGTGAATAAGCATCTCCTAAACACATTGCAAAACACATGCATCTAAATTCTTCTGAGCTACAGTGCCCTCTGTTGGAACACACAATGACAAAAGAATAGGAAGTAATGCAATGCAAAAAACAAAACAAAAAATATTGAGATGCGAAGCTCGTGAAAATTACACTACTCTTGCAAGAAACATATTCCTGCCAATAATCTAAAAGATGTTCCTCCATCAACCAGGATATATATATATATATATATATATATATATATATATATATATATATATATATATATATATATATATATATATATATATATATATATATATATATATATATATATATATTACTATTGTTATATATCGAAAGCACATTTCACGTTTTCTCTTTCAAGATAAATGCAAAAGTGGGTTTCCTGATGTCCTTGCTAAGCCACACAAAATTCCAAACAGAATATGCGACTTCTATAAATCTGTGCACAAACCAGCCAAACTGTGCCACAGCCATATTTTTGCAGTACGATCTTACAATATATGATGTGTTACATTGGGAAATGTTAGCATGAATGCTTGAGTGTTGAGTGCAAACTTGGCTTTCAGTTTTAAATTCATAAGACACGAGGGACACAGAGCATGAGACAGAAAGATCAGTCTGCCAAAGTATCTTTCTCGAGCCTGACCCATTCGTGCCAGTGGATACCCGAGCTACCCCCCTGGGAATTCCCATTAGCAGAAGCACTTAAGATCCTCTGAAAAGAAGCAACTGACATGCTACCACCAAAGTATTGCAAGCAAATATCCTGACTAAAGCAGTCTGTGTGGAAAGCTGAAACTGGCTTAAAATGGTTTTTGATCTGGCACTGTTGTCCCGCCACCCATGCTTACCTTTTCCCAGAACCAAGCACACTCCTGGCACAAAGCACATGCTAAGTAGTAGCAGTTGATAACAGTGGTATATTCCTAAGCAGCAAAATGAAGAACCGCTTTGAGACAAGCAAACATCTGTAGAGAGTACTACCTCGAGATGGAATATTTGCAGAAAGGTGAAAGTTCATAATAAGGCATCTGTGATTTTCTTTGGCTGAGATTCACATACTATGAACAACACGGAATACATCCAAACTGTACATATTAGAAGGCTTGATTTTTATCTCAGGCTTCTGCTGACATGTAATAACCACTTGAGCCTTGCTTTCATAGTTTATATTGCTGCAAGAAACCCCTGACAAAATAAAGGTTTATATTGTACAGTAGGGTACAGTTTATTTTTTCAGCATATCATATACCATATTTTATTTAGATACATAGACCATCTGTACTTGTAGAACAACTTTTAATAACATAATTCTAATATCACAGTAGAGCAGTAATAGTGTAACAAACAATATGTTTTGTTAGCAATGAGCTTTCTAAAGTGACATCTACAAGAATGTGACAAAAACATAACAATCAGGATTTCCATATTATGATTTATTACTCCCACGCTGAAAATTTCAGTTTCTGTTGGTTTGTAATATTTTACTGAGTTCTTTTTTTTAAAAATGGACACAATTTTTAGCTTCAACATCCTTTAGCTGATATGTTTCTTTGTGTTTCATATAATGTACAGCTTTGCTTCTTATAATCCAGAGCATTGTATTATGTATGTTTAAATGTGAAAACTAAGTAAGGCAAATGCTAAATAAAAGAATAAGCACTGCTTATTTAGAGGAATTGGAAAGAATCAGAACTAGAAAGAAAACATATTTGCACTTACCTATAACTATTGTTTGTTGCATATCTTCTGTTCAGGCACACATTCCTTCCCTCCTGCCCAGTTGAATGCTCTGGCTGGTCGCATTTGATATAGAGGGTAAGGGGGCCTGGGTCACAGTGTTTCCTGGAGGGCTTTGCTGTATAGACCTATTTGATGGCAGGCCTGCTCATACACAATTCCCCCATGTGTGCTTGTGAATAAGACACTTGATGAACAGTAGTTAAATGTGCAACTTCGTTTTCATCATTGATCTTGTGTAGTCCCACATGGGCGTTCTAGCAAGCTACTAACTGGGCATACTCTCCTTACTTGAACAGTGAATGAAGAATAGGGTTGTGTGTGGCGGCGTCCAAATTGGCCATTCCAGGCCAATGCAGCCAATGTCATGCTGTGGGGTGGGGGAGAGGAGGCACGGGCACCGGTGCATAAATCGGAACAGCCGATTCAGACACTGCCGCACACAACCCTAAACTGCCTTGTCCTCTTGAACCTCATTTCTTGCCTGAAGGTCCAAAGAGTAGTGATGTACAAATATGCCAATGAGCAGGTGGCAGCTCTGCAGATCTCTGTCAAAGGCACTCCATTAGGGAAGCTGTGGAAGAAGCTGCTACCGTAGTGCATTAATTTTCAATGGGCAAGGCTATCTGGGCCCATCATAACACTCCCTAATGGTCCTGACAATCCACTGGGACAGGGTATGAGCTGATGCTCTCCTATTGCTATTAGGGCCACTAAAATAAACAAAAAAGAACTCAATCCCTGTGAAATCCCAGGATTCTCTTGAGGTAAAATAATAACATGTAAAGAATGCATTGAGCACTCATTCTCAGAGGGACAACTAAGGGCATAACAAACTGACAGCAATTCTGAAATGTTAATATGCAGCAGTTTCCCATCTTCTAACCCAGTGGTCCCCAACCTTTCTGAGGCTGGGGACCGGCAGGGCATCGGGCCGCACCCGCACGGCCACGAATGCGCGGCCCGGCCCTGATTCCCTCTCCCCGCCCTCCCGCAGAAAGGCCACGCCCGTGCATCGGTCCGCGCCCGCGCGGACCATGGCCGCTCATCAGGCCGCGCCCGCACAGCCACGAATGCGCGGCCCGGCCCTGATTCCCTCTCCCCACCCTCCCGTAGTAAGAAGCTTCCCAGGCCGCAAGCTTGCGGCCTGGGAAGTTTTTTACTGCGGGGGGGGGGCGGGGAGAGGGAGCCGCGGCCTGGCGCCATGGCCTTTGCGGCCCGGCACCAGGCCGCGGCCCGCAGGTTGGGGACCACTGTTCTAACCAAGCAACCTAAGCTGACTATCCCTCACAGTCGGCACTTCAAACCAAGAGTGAAGCATCTATAGAGAGGATTCTGAAGGAAATCTCTTGGAGAAAATATCCATAGAAGATCATTACAATAAAGAATGCATGTTTGGTCTGGAAATAGAGAATGCCATATGGCATGAAACCCAGCTCTCTAACAAGATAAAAACTAGGGCTGTAGGGGTTGCATATGTAACCTAACTGTAGGCAGCAGTGGTAAGAGCCGTATATCCTAAAAGGGGCAGAAGATTCTGAACCTAGGCCAAGATAGACTGTACCCTTTTAGGAAGTAGAAAACTCTTACCTATTATGGAATCTAGCACAGCTCTGATAAATTGCACCGAGATAGAACTAATCATGATTTGTCCCTATCTATCAGAAATTCTAGTCTTTGATAGGATAGCGCAATGACTATCGGTCCTTGAAATTTGTTACTAATAGCCAATCATCAAGATAAGGGAATACATGTCAGCCTTGCATATACAGGTAAGCAATAACTGGGGCTAAACACTTAGAGAATGCCCTAGATGCAGCGACTAGACCAAAAGGTAGGCTAGTACTGGAAAGCCCATTACCCACATGAAAAGTGTAAACTTGAAGTTGAGAGTGGATTGAAACATGAAAGGCATCCTTCAAATCCATAACAAACAACAACCAAATTTTAATAATTTTAAAATTGAATGAATGGATACCATACAGAACTTTGAATCATTAAGAAAAATGTTTAGTTTTCTGAAGTCTAAAATGGGTCTAACTTCCCCCAGTTTTCTTATCTACTAGGATGCCTGAGACATCAAAATCTCCTCTATAGTGCCCTTGTCAATTAAGAAAGCCAAAGCCTGTGTGAAACCTGAAGTTAGTTGGTTGGATCACCTTAAAGGTAAAGGGGGAGGGGAAAAGACTTAAATTCTAATCTGTAACCAAACCTATGGGAGCAGAGTGGTAGGCATGATGGCCTTTTGGTTGCACCTTCTCCATAACCAGGGAGGATGGCAGAGGATGAGTTGTCAAATAATTAAATGGTTCCTTCTTGATCTTATTAAAATGTTCTACCTTACTGGAGGTGAGCTGGGGAGATGCAGGTTTTTGCCACCCTTCCTTCATTAAATCCTCAGGGCCATCCAACAGCAAATAAAGCAGTAATGCAGGGAGATTTGGATAGAGAAATTCAGAAATTTATCATTGTGTTTGTGCTCCAAGGTAATGATTTCTATCTTGAGAGATGCCAGAGGTGGCTTGCCTACCCTCTGATCTGAGCTCAGAGTCAATGTTATGTTGGATCAGTTAGATTTAATTGTTGTTTCTTCTCCTTTCACAACCAAAGTAGGAGAATCCAGTAATTGCATGACATTGCTGAAGGCAGATATAATGACATCCAGTGAGGGCAAAGATACACCCTTGCATCACTGGGGCTTGTGGTAATCCTATTTCTCCATTTATCTCAGAGACATCATGTAGGGATGTAAAGGCCACTGCTTTGGCAATTGGGACAGAGAACATTTTTTCTGGCCATGTAATAAACCGGTATTCTTATCCCCACTGGAGATACAAACAGGTAAAGATCTTGAACCTAGAGATGAGTCCTGGGCTTCTCATGCAAAGTTGATGTTGGCTCAGGAGTGTAGAAGGGAGTGTTCTGTTGTGGAGGTGATTTACACTTTTCCATCTTCTTAGCTGGAGAGTCAGAAGAAGAGGGATGAACCGGAGGGGAGCAAGACCAAGACTGGATCTGCTGAAATATGGATCTGGGAGGTAGAGCTGAATGCATCAATTTTGAAGACATTGAATTGGGAGCTTTGGCCAGGGCCAATTTTGACATGGCAGACCTTACATGTGGTGACACTATGTCCTTCACCCAAACAGAACCCAAAAAGGTCATGTTCCTCACGTGGGCCATCTTAGGCCCATTATGCACAGAGAGGAAGATCCGCATTCGGGGTGGAATGGCGTCACCTAAAATCACCGATAACACGGCGCTGGCTGCAACCGGCCGCAGATTCGGTGCATGCCGTCGAAAAGGCCATGTTAGCAAACCTTGGAAGAAAGCGCAGCTTCCGGGTGACCGGGGCGCAACCCGAAGCGGTGCCAGGGTCGCCGCATATATAATCGGTTACTCTGAGTTTTGCTGCGGTTGCTTCCCGTCCCGTGCAAAGCGGTTTGCTTTGCGTCTTCCCCCTCTGCGTTTTCCATGTGACCCGAAATTGCCGTTTCAGCGGCCGTGCATAATAGGCCCTAGAAAGGAAAGTGACTCAGAAGCCAAAGTAGCTTTGACAAATCTCTCTTTCAGCAGCAAAAGAGGAACTGGGACAAAGGGGGTGCTGCTGCACAGGAACACATGGTACTTGGGTGAAGCTTCTGGTTCTGGCACATAGTGCCCCCTAGAGGCTTTTAGCTGTAAAGACCCATCCAATGGTAGATCTGTTCGTGTGCAGTTTCCCTCATGTGGGACTCTGCAGAAAACTGATGATGCATTATACTTCTGAATTCTAGCAAAAGGTATTGTATCAAAGTTGACTAGTTGTATAAAAATATTTATGTTGCCATTAAACTACTGTATCAGCATGTAGTTTTTTTTTCCAGCCGGCATCAAGGAAATCAAATAGAGACAAAATATTTTTATTCATATCTTTTAAGGCATCTACAGTGATCTGAAAAGAAAAGCTGTGAATAGGCAATTTGATAGCTGTTTCCTTTGAATGGGTTTTCAGCGTGTTTCATTAACAACTGTTTACGTAAAACATCATTTCAACAGTTCAAACATCAAAGAAAACAGGAGAATCTTGGGCACCAAGCCTGGCAGAGGTACAAGCTTTTCAATCTGGACAAATACACATCCAGGCAGGAACAGGGGGAGGTGTGTGTGTGTGTGCTGAAGCTTATGCATTTAATTTTGCTCTCCGAACACACGCAAAAGGCTTCGGATTCCCGGCTGTCCCCTCTGCCAGCCAGATGCTTCCTTAGAGGGGCAGTTGCATCTAACATTTGCCATGCCCCTCCCACTCCCTTATCCTTGCTTTAATGGACATTAAAAATAGAACAAAACAGCACTGGAGATGGGAACAAAATACATGCACAACAGGCACAGTCCGCTGTACTCATTCTGCTGTAAAATGTAAAAACAAGAAAGGGCATACAAGCTGTATCCCTTAGGACACATTCAGCTTTTTTAATATAGTAGTGCCACCACACATTTCGCTTCGGATGTTGTATTATATTTATATGTCACTCAAATATTTACCATTTTCCTGAATTCTACTGTGTGTTCTGAAAGCTTGTTATAAGCCAAGTATCTTTGGTTATGTGTTTTGGCTGTATAACAGCTGTGCCTGAACTGCATCAATATGCTAACTTTTCCTTCTGAAGCCTCTCATGTGACAAAAGCCACTCTTTCAGATGACTTCCTCCCGTGTAGTTGCCAGTCTGTCCACTGCTGCAAATCACTCTGTGGCAGGGTATTATAATCGGGACCTGCAAAATAGACAAAGCACACAAAGGAAAATAAGGGTTTGCAGAAATCTCCCCCCCCCACACCGAATTCCATATCTCTAAATGCCTTATTTGTGGTCAACCCTCATCACTGTCTTATTAGCATAAATCTTATCCAGCAGTGCTTCTCAATGGAGTAAACAGAAAGAACCATTCACAAGTAGCATGCAACGCTTATCTGTATGTATATATGTATGTATGCATCCACCCCACTCAGCCAGAAAAAAAAAAGTCAACAGCCTGATCTGATGACTTCTTGCGCTCAAGGGTAATCAAGTTCTCCAGTTTCTAGTCCTTCCTCACAGACTTCAGTGGAAGGGTCAGATATACAGGCATGTCCAGTTGAGTTTCCTCCTGCTGCAGTGGCTGGGGAAGATGGAGCAATGCTTGCCAATATGGAGCACATATTTGGGGAAAGGTATATAATTCTGGAATTCATTATCCCCGTGACCATAATAAGTATTTAAATTGGGCATAACTCTTCATTTATGGAAAGCTACCATAAAAAGCTATGGCAGTCTTTTTAGGAGGGAAGGTGGTATGGCATAGGCTGATCTCATCCAATCTTGGAAGCTAAATAGTACTGGTACTTGGATGAGACAACACCCAGGAAGATTCCGGAGAGGAAGGATATGGTGATCTTCCCCTGAAAGCCTCTTGCTGGGATTACCATAAGTCAGTTGTGATTTTCTCTTTGAAATTCCATGCTCTGCATTGGCCCATTATGCATGGAGTGGAAGGTCCGCATTCGGGGTGGAATGGCGGCGGCTAAAATCACCAATTATGCACGCTGCAGGCGGCAACCAGGTGCAGAGTCAACATATGCCGCCGAAAAAGCCGTGTTAGGGAGATGCGAAAGAAAGGCCCATTATGCACGGCCGCCGAAACGGCGATTTCGGGTCACATGGAAAACACGGAGGGGGAAGACGCGACGCACACCGGTTATGCATGGGGCGGGGAGCGACGGTGGCAAAACCCAGAGTAACCGATTATGCACGCGGCGATCCCGGCGCCACTTCTGGTTGTGCCCCGGTCACCCGGAAGCTGCACTTTCTTCCGCGTTTCGCGAACGCAGCTTTTTCGGCGGCATGCACCGAAGCTGCAGCCGGTTGCAGCCGGCACCGTGCGTTATCGGTGATTTTAGTCGCCGCCATTCCACTCCGAATGTGCGCTAAAACCCCTGTGCATAATGGGTCTATGGCCGCCGAAACGGCGATTTCGAGTCACATGGAAAACACGGAGGGGGAAGACGCGACGCACACCGGTTATGCATGGGGCGGGGTGCAATGGTGGCAAAACCCAGAGTAACTGATTATGCATGCGGCGATCTGGGCGCCGCTTCTGGTTGTGCCCCGGTCACCCGGAAGCTGCGCTTTCTTCCGCGTTTCGCTGATGCGGCTTTTTCGGCGGCATGCACTGAAGCTGCAGCCAGTTGCAGCCGGCACCATGCGTTATCGGTGATTTTAGTCGCCGCCATTCCACCCCGAAAGTGCGCTAAAACCCCCGTGCATAATGGGTCTATGTGGAGCTTCCCGGGACCAGGGCGCAACCAGAAGCGGCTCCGGAGTAGCCGTGTGCATAATCGGATACTCTGGGTTTTGCCGCCGTTGCGTTCCGTCCTGTGCATAAGCGGTTTGCTTTGCTTCTTCCTCCTCCTCGTTCTCCATACCACTGTTTCAGTGGCCGTGCATAATAAGCCATTGTTTTGGTCCCTTTCTTAGTCTTCCGTTCAGTCCTGTGCTTTGCTTTTGATAGATCTTCCAACACACATAAATGCTTGAACATGGTTCTTCCTTTACCCCATATTCCTCCCCCCTCCCACCCCAATCATATATGTCTAAAGGTTTCTTTGGTATTTTCTCCTACAATGTCTTACCATCACCATCATGAATTGAAAGTGGTGCAACTTTGCTTCTAAACCCTTTCCCTTTTCTCTTTCCAAGTCCTCTAATGTAGACATGTGACACATGATCAGAGGTTCCAAGCAATTTTACTTTCTAAATAGCAACTGTGAAGAGCCCTGATTTGGATCAGGAATTCAATGTGGAAAAAAGGGAAACAAATATTTCACCTCCCTTCATTCTTTAAACCTGAGGTGGACCTATTTGTTTGGAAAGAGCACACAGGGAACCAGTATATTATTCCCAACAAGGCATGCTCCACAGGGGCATTTCAGGTTGATAAAAACTATCACTGGTATATAAGGTTACCCCTCCACTCTGCCTTCACACACCATGGTCCTGATCTGAATCAGGGCTTCACACATCTACTAGCAACAAAAGTAAATCTTTGGAAAAGGCCAGTTATAGAATGACTAGCATCAGATGTTCAGGTGGGCAGCCCTGCTGGTATGAAGCAACAGAACAAAGTTTGAGTCCAGTGGCATCTTTAAGACAACCAAAGTTTAATTCTGGGTATAAGCTTCTGTGTGTAAGCATGCTTCTTCAGATTGTTGTTGTTGTTATGTGCGAAGTCGTGTCCGACCCATTGCGACCCCATGGACAATGATCCTCCAGGCCTTCCTGTCCTCTACCATTCCCCGGAGTCCATTTAAGTTTGCACCTACTGCTTCAGTGACTCCATCCATCCACCTCATTCTCTGTCGTCCCCTTCTTCTTTTGCCCTCGATCTCTCCCAGCATTAGGCTCTTCTCCAGGGAGTCCTTCCTTCTCATGAGGTGGACAAAATATTTGAGTTTCATCTTCAGGATCTGGCCTTCTAAAGAGCAGTCAGGGCTGATCTCCTCTAGGACTGACTGGTTTGTTCGCCTTGCAGTCCAAGGGACTCGCAAGAGTCTTCTCCAGCACCAGAGTTCAAAAGCCTCAATTCTTTGACGCTCGGCCTTCCTTATGGTCCAACTTTCGCAGCCATACATTGCAACTGGGAAGACCATAGCCTTGACTAAACGCACTTTTGTTGGCAGGGTGATGTCTCTGCTTTTTAGGATGCTGTCTAGATTTGCCATAGCTTTCCTCCCCAGGAGCAAGCGTCTTTTAATTTCTTTGCTGCAGTCCCCATCTGCAGTGATCTTGGAGCCCAGGAAAATAAAATCTGTCACTATCTCCATTTCTTCCCCTTCTATTTGCCAGGAATTGAGAGGGCCGGATGCCATGATCTTTGTTTTCTTGATGTTGAGTTTCAAGCCAACTTTGGCACTCTCCTCCTTCACCCACATCAACAGGCTCTTTAGTTCCTCTTCACTTTCTGCCATTAGAGTGGTATCATCTGCATATCTGAGGTTGTTGATATTTCTCCCTGCAATCTTGATCCCAATTTGTGACTCTTCTAATCCCGCATTTCTCATGATGTACTCTGCATACAAGTTAAATAGGCAAGGCGACAGTATACAGCCTTGCCGAACTCCTTTCTCAATTTTGAACCAGTCAGTGATTCCATGTTCAGTTCTCACTGTTGCTTCTTGACCTGCATATAAATTTCTCAAGAGCTTCTTCAGATACACTGAAACAAATGTTTTCAAGTCTTACATATAGGGAGAGAGAGAGAGAGAGAGAGGATGGAATTGTCAGAACCTCATGATTGCTGCCACGATTTAATCTGTTCTTTAGCTGTTATGTAGCCATCTTGGTCTCTGTCTGCTCTCTAACCCTGAACTGTCTGTTCATGTATTCATTTCAGTAACAAGTTGGTATTATCATTGCAAGTAGTAACACTGGATGCTCAAAGGTCAGTGCTGTGTATGTTATCGTAGTTGGCAGCTGTCCCGGCCTGTACCTGGCTATGGAAGGCTGTGAGTGTGTGAACATCTTTGGTGGGAACTGGTGGAGGATAAGAACTGCATTTTGAATTTGGAAGCGAGATTCAGCTTTGAATTTGGAAGCGAGATTCAGATTCCTGGACAGAACTACTTACGAATAAACGTTATTGAAAGAAGTCGTTGTTTCGAGTCTGTCATCCTGACAGGAGCTAGTTAGCAGGAAGGGCTAGTTAGAGTCATGATGTAACTGAGCAATAGGTATAGTTAAGATTGCAATTCTAAGTTTCTTCATAAGGTTGATGGGAGTTCTATTCCATGTAGCTTCCATTAAGATAGATTCAGGTGGCAATAGAACAAAGCTTGAGTCCCATGGCATCTTTACACCATCAAGGTTTAACCCCATCCCACTCTAATTCTACCTAAATGGAAGGCTTGAGGAAGTCTGTTTCAATGTGTCTTAAGAAGTGTGCATGCACAGCACTAAACTATGTTGGTCTTTAAAGTGTCACTGGACTCATATGAAATTTGGCCCTTCCTGCTGATACCTTTTATCTGCATCCCACAGAAACACAGTGTTAATGCCTTTTAAATACCACCTTCACCGGCCCTTCCAGACTACTGTACAGTTTGGAATACTGCTCCGAGTCTGAGATTGAAAGTACTTACATCCATGATCTGATCCCTGGCCCAATTGACTGCCAACTTTTTTTTCACTCTGCTAACCTGACCTCTTTGGTGAACAGAGAATAATGATGTAACATCCCTGTACCTTGTACTGATACTGTCATCCTTCCAAGAGTGTGAATGCAGTTTTCTAGATTTCACGGCCCAGTCTTCAGCTATTCTCACTCCCATGTGCTTCTTTATCCTTGAAACGGCACCATTTATGTCAGCTTCCTCAACCTACTATAAATTCTTGGGAAAACCTATTCTGGATGCAAAGGCTTGTCCCTCTGAGTAGTGTCTGTTATAAATTAAGCCTTCCCCTAACTACCGTTGTTACTATTTCACCACCTTCAGTCCTTTACTCTTGTCCTGGCCATGTACTTACTGTAAATCTACTGGGCAGGGATCACATTATCCGCAGAAAGTACTGGATGGCTGGTGCTGAATAAGAGGTACATATGACATTCAAAATGTCTGTACATTTAAAGCAATGTGTTGAGCATTATAACAAGGATATATATTGATGATATTGTACCTTTAAGTCCTAATTAATAACAAGGAACCATAACTTGGATGCCCAGGCTAGCCTGATCTCACCAGATTTCAGAAACTAAGCAGGATCAGGTGAGATTTAGTACTTGCATGCGAAATCACTAAGGCAATATAGGGTTGCCATGAAGAGGCAAGCAATGGCAACTCCCCTCTTTCTTCTCTTGCCTTGAAAACACTATGGGGTTGCTATATATTGGTTATGACTTGACAGCACTTCCCCTTGTAATAACACAGAGATACACATATCCCACTAGCAATAAAAGGTGGCAACAAATGTCAATTTGATAGACATAATCCCCCCCCCCCAGCTTTTAAAATCTGATGTTAAGGCCCAAAGTTACTTTATTTTTTTCTGCCACACTGTGTGAATAACAGAATAGCAATCACTCTCCAAAACATTTATATGTGAGAAGAGTATGTATGTGTGTATGTATGATTTCAATCAGTGAAAAAGTGCTCGAAGGAAAGGTTAATACTCTGCCTTCTTCCAACACTTCCCCAGTCAAATAAGCTGATGTCCATGGAATTCTGATAGACTCCTGCATCACATCTACCTTGGATCTAAGTAGTAGGAAATAACCTTCATAAGACATGAAAAGGAACCATTCTCCAAAACATTTAGATATGAGAGGAATGTGCTGCTGATGCTACTTCCATTAAGATGCACAGAATGCTGAAATACCCAGGGGCTATTTTGTGCAACAGGAGGCCTGGTAATCAGCAAACTTGCCAATTTTGCAGGTCTTCTCTAAGGTAACACTTTTATTGGACTGCCCATGTTAGCACAGGAAGTACCCACATGATCAAGGTAACTTGTGTTCTGTTGTTTTAAATGCTATGAATACAAGGCAGGATTTCACCACAGATTTAAATTTCAGATTCAAACAGTGAGGCAAAAGAAATTTGGAATGGTGAAATCACAGCAGTGTTCAAAGCAGACTAAACCAAAATAAAGGTTTAACAACAACACCATTTTGTACTTTAATTTTACTGCTCCTCACAAGTTTAAGTCATTGGTCAGTTGCCATACTTCATTAAAAATCAAATATACAGTTGCTTTTGAGGAATGACATTCCTGGAGAGCCAGCTTGGGGTAGTGGTTAGGAGTGTAGACATCTAATCTGGAGGAGGAGCCCCACTCCTCCACATGCAGCCAGCTGAGTGACCTTGGGTTCGCCACAGCACTGATAAAGCTGTTCTGACCAGGCAGTAATATCAGGGGTCTCTCAGCCCCACCGGGTGTCTGTTGTGGGGAGAGGAAAGGGAAGGTCACTTTGAGACTCATTCTGGTAGAGAAAACTGGCATATAAGAACCATCTCTTCTTCTTCTTATGGTGCTAAACACAGAAGGAACAACTCTGATCTCCCCTTTCTGAATGATGGCTCTGGACGAGAATTTAATTTTGCACTGGGAACTAAGCATGTAAGCTGATTATCAGTGACTGATAACATGATGATGTGATGACCCCCCCCCCAACAAAGCAGGCAAAATGTAGCTTGGCCATTTAGATGATGACTTAAATTCCATCATATCAGATGACAGTTTGTGTCAAGGAAACAGAGCAGATTGATCACAAAAACTCACTGCCCATGGCCTAATATTTTCCGTCTGAGAACCAATGGCATCTGCCTTGTCTCTTTTACAAAAGCATCTGCTCCAATATAAAGTGCAAAAAGGGAAATGGTATAATTTAAAGACAAAAAAGGTCTTCAGGGTAGGGGGATCCCAATCCCTCTTCCTCTGACTGCATCCCCTTTGCCTGTAGCCCCCCCCCCCCTCGGCCAGGCCCTCATACTGGACATCAACCCAGCTGGAGAAAAAAGCAACTGGGAAGTAAGGCTCATCATTCCCAACTCCACATCATTTTGCACTTCAGGCTGAACACCTTTTCACAAGTAGAGACACGGTTGAGCTGCTATAACTGGTAGCTTGGCCTAAAAGCAATGTTAATAAGAGAATAACTGCTGTGAGACACTCCACTAATTTAGCCAGGGGGATCCATATAGCCTCTTTTGGGGAACTGGAGTTTTTAAATATAAAACCTTTCACTCACTCCACTTATTAATAAGGTACAATTGGGCTGGAGGATATAAAGGGTTTGGGTTTGTGCCATGAGGTAAGTTATGAGGTGAGAACAAAGAACATAGAGATCACTCAGTCAGGAGTTGAATACAAATATCAAAGGAGATTTATTCACGTACAGGTTGTTTTTAAATAACAGTTCTGCAGCACAGGTCTCCAGAAAGTCACAGGAGAAGCTTGGCTGAGGCACTTGAACGTAAACTAGTTATGGCTTCGGGCTGTGATTTTAATTTCCTTTAGCATCTGAAAAAGTGCATAGGATGGTGGGAGAATACCAGAAACTTTGCTTCTGCCACGCTATGGCATCTAGTAGAATCAAGCCCTTATGGCATCTTTAAATGGCCTGAATTCATGTTTAAAATGGCAGCCATCACACCTAGTTCGGCTTTAACTCCACTGAAGTCCCTTGGCTTAGAGGAGTGTAACTCTTAGGACAACATTGTAAGTTCATAATTCCCCCCTTCCCAGCTGACTGGAACATGCTGATCAAATTAAAGGAGAGCAATTGCAATAAAATGGGAAAATACATGTTTTCTGATAAAGCCACGAGGGAAGTATAGATTAGAAGCCTAGAACAATGTCTTGCTTGAAGAGTGGGGTTTTAAAAACATTGTATACATTTAGTAATACACATTTGAAAATTTTGAGTTCCCCAAACCAGAAGGGTTAACAGGTGTCTTATCTCACAGTCAGCACAAAAATAGAGCCTGGTTCTCATGATAACTACTTCTCAAATCAAGTAACAGAATAAATGTGCCTACAATCCTCATAACTTATTAGTGGATCTGTTAACGACTCTCCCTGGGCTGCCCTAAATGAGCTTCTTCTTGCATTGCCAAATTCTGCCGTTTGGAAGACTGCAGTACACGTTTTTTCAGCTGACTGCAGCTTTTCCCAAGAATATTGTACATCTTGGAATTGGAGTGAAAAACAGATGTAGACAATGGCATATACCTTTTCTTTAAAAACCAAACCATAGTTTATGGAGCCAATGGAAAGAAAACCCTGGATAATGAATTAAAAATAGGATAATGGACACTAAGGACAGATAATATTTTTTTTCTTGACATAGGAGCAAGGTTTCTACATAGTCACATCATGTGGCATGTTTGGCTTTTAAAATATATTTGCCATATTCTGTCTCTATAATTAGCATTGTAGAGAACTTGCTGTAACAAATAAATCCATCAAAATCAGTTGATTAATGAGAAATATTCCAGAAAAATCTAGATTGTCTAGACCTTAAGAGGTTTAGAGGCTAAAGTTATTCCCTGAAGTGTGATAATATCACATTAGCTGATTTTCTATAGTTGTTAATATTGGGCGGGGGGGAATGAAAATTATCTCTTGTTTCCTTGGAACATATAGGGGGAACAGCCCACAGGCCAATCACAGAGGCACACCGAAGTAAATGGCATATATAGATGAACTTGCATGTGAAAGGAGCCTTTTGTAACAAAAATGAAGGAAATTTTTTGGGACAAGGCAAATTTACGAAGGCAGTTTAGAAGCTACAATGACCTACTACTGGCTAGAAATATTTCAAAAGAGTCTCTCTCTCTCTCTCTCTCTCGTAGGTGGGTTCCCACATATAATTTTACAACTTAATTTTTTTCATGCACTTCCAACACTGGTATTTGCAATAAACCTATGTGCAGGACACAAGATCCAATGGATTTCTTCAGCATCCCTTTGTGAAAAGCTGATTTGGACAAGGAACTATGGGTGGGACTACTTATGAGTCCATGAGCATTGAGAAAATATCCTGCAAACACTAGAAACAACATGGGAAGCTTGAAGGACCACAGAGCTCAGGCATGTGATATCAAAGCAGCCATACAGGTTATACTGGGGATGTGATCCAGAATTAAGAACAATAGAACAGAAAATAAGCATTACAAGTGGAGGCCCACAAGGACTTGCAGGAGACATATCATTCTAACCTGTATCCTCTCCCCTCACTATTTCCTCTTCTTTTCTCATCCTGGCAGCCTTTATATCCTCTCCCCTTCCCCTGCTTACTTCTCTCCTTCCCACTGATAAGCCAACCTATCTTTCATCTCCCCACCTTTTCAACTATTTCAATTTTTTATTTACTTCATTTAAACTTCATCTTTCTCCCTAATGTGGACTCAAGGCTGCTTACAGTTTCCCTGTTCTCCATGTTTTCTTACAACAAATTTGTAGGGTAAGGATGCTGGGAGTGTGTGATTGGCACAAGGTCTTCTAAAGAACTTTGAAGGCACCATGGGAATTTGAATCTGTTTTGCATATGGTGGCTGATGTTTACTGGTTTGCATATGGTGGCTGCTGTTGAATAGTAGACCGATTATGCACGGGGCAGAAAGGCCAGGGCTGCTGGGTAATCCCTGATTATGTACAATGCTGCCAACATCCTGGCCACCTCCCAGTCCTGGTCTAAATCAGGGCCTCGGATGGCCCATGGTAAGGGAACGTAGATACTTCTGTGTTCCCTGTGATGCCACAGTCACCATCTTTGGCCCTGCCGCGACAGCCCCATGCATAATGGGGGCTCCCCGAGCCTATGGTGTCCCTGCAGGGACACCAAACACCCCAGTCAGCTTTGCAGTGCCGTGGAGCCAAACAGGGCAGTTTCCCACCCCCACAATGGTTGGTTTTAGCACACTGCTCTCCTGCCATTGTGTAGAGTGTCCCCTATGACCCCCACTTCTCCCCCACTGCATGGTGTGATGGGCTCTTCCAGCCCCTGTGTTGTTCAGGCACATACACATTGTTGAGGCAATATATGTGCATTGGTGTTTTCTTCCCCCATGCATCCTTGGGAAACGGCGGGACATGCTACCCTGCTGCAAGGAACCAGTAGCAGCCTGGCACAGCTGCTGCCATGCATAATTGGTCATAGTGAGCCACTCAGCCTACCAGTGCTTGCTAACAGGCTTGGTCCTGGTATGTCTTCCTTCAAAGGCCAGTAGCAGAGCCTGCTACCTCCCCTCTTTTTATTGATAGAAACCAAGCTTTGAAAGCTATCAATACTGTTGTAGTTGCTTGACATTCCCCACATGGTCACAGTAGAAGGCGTTCATTTATTACAGGCATAGGTGCTGCTTCTGTTATTTTATAGGGTTTTCCATATTTTCTGCAGGAAAAAAAAATAGCTTGTCTGTTCATGGCTCCAGTATCGGAGTAACAATGACAATTGGGCACACTGATACTGTTAAGTCTTTATAGTTCAAGGGTATGTGACAGTATTTAGATTCATGTACATTTTGTTTCAATGGGGAAATTGCTGCATTTCAAAACCCACCCCAAGTTTAGTACTTGCCCAGCACTAACTGCAATATTTCTCGACTTTGGGCTCATTTCTTTCTTTTTGGAGAATAAGAAGTTGGCAGTGCAAATTTCAACAGAGATTCTGGCACCAGGTATCTCAGTTTTAGAAAAGTAAGAAAGTTAGAGAAATGAAAGAGCAGAATGTCATAGTTTAACAGCACAAGCCGAAGAACACTTTCCTGACAATAAAAACCACTGAATAGACCTCAGTGGGAACCTGATTAGACCTGCTGAAGATGGCACTCTAGAGGTGCAAAATGTTTTTGCTTGTAGCAGAATGACATACATTGCTGTTGTCACATTTGTTATAAAAACACCAGCTTGATCAATTTTGGTTTGTTTTATATTAGCCATCAAACGTATGGATACAATCTTCTAGGCAGTGGTATTTTTTTAAAATGTGGTATGCTACAAATATTATCATGGTTGCAATTTAAAAATATTGATCATGACCTCATTTTGGTTTAATTGTGGTGACAATATTTAGCCAACTAAAAATAATTAAATGCACTAAAGTTTATTAGAGCCCTGAGGACATTTTGGAAGAAAAATACTTGGCCAAAGCTTTAGAGCTTTGGTTGCATTTAATGCAATTTTTATCAATAACTCAGCAGCTCATATTACTACAGCCCCATTGAAATTTTCATGCTGGGAAATCTAATTCATCCAATCCATGAATCCATCGCGTACGGTGCCTTTTTCTCAAATGCTATAAAACTTCCAAACCCATAGATTTGTCTCCAACAAAAATAACATGAAGGAGCCTTTCAATCAATAATGGAATCCCTCTGATTCTGGTACCAGCTGAATATTTTCTCCAACTTCGCTTTTGTTCTTCTGGGTAGAGGCCCACAAGGGAAAGAGCTTGTTTTCACTCGCAGCCTCATCAATACCTAAATCCTGGTGAACAAGTGACACTGAGAAGCTGTAATCAATAACTCCCTCTGCGTTTTTTCTTCTGGTCAAATGGTTCAGCACTACTGACAGGCCTGACACTTAGAACATGATGCTAAATCTTTATCAACAGCCAGCTAGGTGACTGGCAGAACAAGACTCAGGGTGGTCATTAACGCTCGTGGCAATCTGTGAATAAACTAACTCCTCAATAATGTGTTTGTTTAGAAAAAGGGTGAGGGGAGAAAAAAAAAACTCCCTGCGCAATGTATTGATTGCTTTTGAACTGCATTTAGCAATTTCAGTCTGAGGATGGAACAGAAAGTTGTACAACTGTGATGCTCTGCTTGTTAGGGGGTTTCAATTTGATGCAGCGGAAAACTGACCATCCTATTATACTGGCTGATAGACTGAATAGTTACAGAAAGCTGCCAAACTGTCAAAAATAGATCAGTGAGGCCATAATGGAAACAGCTGAAATATCAAGTTATAACACACAACAGAAATCGCACTTAGCAAAAAAAAAATAATAATCTTTCAGTTTGCTCATGTCCTATTGCTTTTTCTCTCCCTATTCCCCGATAGAAACAAATACTGTAATATGAACCAGCGTGTGTTCCAGTTTATTGCTAGCCACTGAAGGAATTAATGCACAACTAGGTTTATGTGCACACTGCATTCCAAATCAATGCTTCACAGTCTTCTCTTAAATGCACAATTACTCCATTCACTCTTGAATGTTTTAAACATTTTGACTGAATAACACACTTGACTTATGCTAGATCGATGTTAGTGTCAGGTTTGAACTTGCATGATAACATACAGAATTTGGTTCGGGGGGGAACGACTTTACTACTGCTGCTACTAACAGACGCCTTATTGAAGTCATAGACAAGTCATTTGTGTTGGTCTTGGACTAATCAGCCCAACATTCACCACATTCCCAAGAGTCTGTATGATTTCTTTTTGATCTTCCTATACTATTCTAATGAGATTTTTAATTGAACTTTATGGGTTCCTTTGAGGACTGCAGACCTTACAATCAATCTAAACTGCAGTAAACTATTTGAAGTTTTTCTTCACAAAAAGGTGAGCCATATCTACCATGTCCTTGGCATAATTTAAAGCAAAGATGTTGCATCTCTCAGCTGCTGCCGGCACCTTTTCCACCTTCTCATAAACTTGAAGGTCAGTGTATGAATTATGTGAACCAACCTAACTACAAAAGGAAACCTGTAGAATGCACACTCCAGAAATTAAGTGGGCAAGATCAGCAGAGCAAAAAAACCCCATCAGCACATATGCTTTCAGAGAAGCAACTTAGCAATATTCTATCTAAAAAACCCCTCTGAACTACAATTCATATGGTGTTTTGGAATCTCTGGAATCCATTCATGATTTATAATAAATCACTTTTTTCTTATTGTAGTGAGTATTTGGACTGTTTCAGGGGGTAGCCACATTGGTTTCTGTAGAACAGTTAGATCACAGGAGCACTTTAGAGACTAACAAGATTTTCAGGATATGAGCTTTTGATAGTCAAAGCTCCCTTTGTCAGATATTTGGAGAGGCATCTATGGAAACAATAAGTATAGAGATTTGATAGAAACTGGCTGTAACATTTTCTAAAAACAACTAGATACTATTCAACAAATAAATAACATGCAGTCTTCCTGTGGAGGCCTGTTGAATATTACCAGCATCTTTCATTACCTCTTGCTTCTTGGAGAAATGTCACCTTGATACTGGTGTGCATGCTTTAGTAATTTCTCAATTGGGCTATTAATTCATTGTATTTATTTACTTCATTCATACCCAATCTTCTCCCCAACTGAGAATCAAATTAGCTTAAAACACTCTACCCTTCTCTGTTCTATCTTCATAGCCAGCCTGTGAGATAGGTTAGGCTGAGGGTGGTTAATTGGTCCTAGGTCACCTTACAAACTTCCAAGGCAGAGTAAAACCATTATATACACTGGCTCTCCAGTACCTGGGGCCTGAACACAGCTCTGAAACTTCAGATGGTCCAGAATGTGACAAATAGATACTGAAGGTTTACTAGAAACCCATGACAGTAATTCTGAAAGAGTCCCTTTGGCCAGAAATATGTTTCTGGATAAGATGGACCTTGACATACTTCCCAACTCTGAGGGGAAAAAATTCCCTCCAAAATAAAATGGTGTTCCCTCACAGACTAAGCTGCCCTTTTAGTGAGGTTTCTTTGTTATAAAAATAAAAATTAAGCTCACTGTCCCATTCTGTCACTGACAGATCTTTTAGCTTTAACTCATTCTTGGAACATTTTGGGAAGTTGTTGAGCCCTATTTTCTTTAGCCTTTATTAGAATGGCATTGAGGTGCTGTTAACAACAAACGGAATACTTTACCAAGTGGAGTAGGGTAGTTGGAATTAACTCAAGCGTTTGTTATACAAATCAGATATTTTAGAGTTTAAAGTTCTTTGTTACAGGCTTTGATATGTTCAAAGGCTTTTCTTTCAGATTTTAATTATCTTTTAAACTGAGAGGTTTTGTTACTGCATTTGTCCCAAAACAATGCTGTTTTGTCTTTGTGAGTTCTACTGAACTCCTCTGGCTTCTAGAAGGTGGGTACTCTTTGCTAGTACCACCACTTTCCCCTTTACTAGAAATTCCAGAATTCCTCTGACCACTGAGGAGTTTGAAGCACTCTCAATTGCACAAGTCTGAGGAAATCCTCACACCTTTTCTAACTGGGCAGAGATCTTCCTTCTCTTTTTAGAAGAATTCCCCTTCTAAATTGACCTGAATTGGAAGTATCACCTCACTGCCCAAATTTCCACTGCCCAGTATCTATCACAGTTCTCCAGACACTGTGTAGATCAGCTCTCAGTAAACTCAGTTATCTAACTAAACTTTCTCCTCAGAGCACATGGTCACCTAGGGGTTAGGTCAGATTGCTCTCTGAACCAGCATCAGATTCAGGCCCGGGCTCAATTCTCTCTAGCATACAGCTAGTATAACAATTCCTACCCAGCTATTGCTGGCCAATCAGTTTTTTGAGCAGCCTGTTGGCTTGAACTCTCTCTACTTACTGAAGATTTTTAACCCTTCATTTACTGTTGCTATTACTCCAGCACTTGTAATCTGACTTTCAAAGTGCTATCTATCACACTGGAGTATATTTAACAGGCTCCTCCTCCCTTTAAAGCTCTATATAGTTTGGGTCTATACAGAGCCTCTTGTGGCACAGAGTGGTAAGGCAGCAGTCATGCAGTCTGAAAGCTCCGCCCATGAGGCTGGGAGTTCTATCCCAGCAGCTGGCTCAAGGTTGACTCAGCCTTCCATCCTTCCGAGGTCGGTAAAATAAGTACCCAGCTTGCTGGGGGGTAAATGGTAATGACTGGGGAAGGCACTGGCAAACCACCCCGTATTGAGTCTGCCATGAAAACGCTAGAGGGCGTCACCCCAAGGATCAGACATGACTCGGTGCTTGCACAGGGGATACCTTTATCTTTACCTTTATAGTTTGGGTCTAGGACACCCATGACTTTTTTGAATAGACCTTACAGCACATTATGGCCTAGTTACCCTTTCCTTTAAGCCAAAATGTGTGAGGTTTGGTTAGAACTATTCAGTTGTGAAGGAATGAATGTCTAAACTTCTAGGATGTAGACCTGGTATGCAAAAAAATTTCCAGAACTAAGAAGGGACTCTGATTCAAATTAAGCCTTATTATTTCTGCCTTTCCACAATCAATCCCGTGATTAACATCACTTTTCCAGTAGTTCTAAATGTAGCATACATGATTCCAAAAAGTCAGCAGTTTTTGCACCAGAAGCAATAGTCACTAGATGGTATAGTATGCATGCCTCCACTGGCCCAGTGAGCTTTTCTCCAAATGCAAACAGTAGCAGTGTTGGAAGGCTGAATGCTTTTTTTCCTGTCCTCACTGTTGATAATGAAATCAGTAAGGTCATTCTATATCTTTGTGCCAGCATCCAGATAGCTTCACACTTACAACATAGGTCACCATCCTAAATGTCAGCCAACTTTCATGCTAAGATAATGATCTGAATTAAAAACAAAACAACAACCCGAAGTGATTGTCAGTCACACATCACTAGTGGGGTAAAAGTGGCTAAAAACAATTTATCATTACCAACACCCCATCTCTACATAGCTGAAAGGCTCTACGTTGCCTAAACTGGTGATATTCATAGTCTTATATGGAGCTATGCCACAGGAATAGAGACTACGACTTAACCATTAATCCTGCAGAGGAGGGTTGGAACTTGTTTGGCTACCAGAACCCAGAACCCAACATGCAAGGGGATTCAAATCAAATTTGCTTTGTTCTGAAAGTAGGTGGTATTTTTGGCCTTTCATACCCTATGTGCTCCTGTAACCAGAACTGCTTTTAGAGGATGGAGGACAGAAAGTGCAGCCCTCAAATGCTTCTCACGTTAATCGAGCCTAAAAGGAGGAATCGTCACTGCATGGAACAAGCTGCTATCCATAAAACAAGCCCTCTCTTTTAAAGAAAGAATGAACGGAAAATGAACTAAATTTGTATAATCTGATGCATTAAAATAAATGTAGTGCTCCTATTTCAAATAAATGGTGGGGGAATAAATCATATTAAACTGGTTTATGCATTAATGCTGATTAAAAACACTTACTGACCTTATTACTCACAGCAGAGTAGTTTTCACTGCAGATATATTTAATCTAATGACATTTAAGCCCACAAAGCTTTCTATCGAAAACCACTGTCTTCCATCAACTTTATTTTTAAAGTGGACGTGAACTTACAGGGTTGCTTCTCATGGCTCCTCCCACTGCTCTGGCTGCTTTGCTGTAGCCTGCCAGGTCTGCTAATTGCTTGTAAGAAACTGTTTCTCCAAATTTCACATCTCTCAACAGGGTCCACAACACTTCTCTGGTGAATGAAGCTGAACAGGGGAAAAGGGGGGGAGAGAGAGAGAGAATGAAGAAGCAACATACAGTTCAAAAGCAGGACTTCAACAATTTCAAAACCGACCAAGATAAAAATAGTCGGGAAGAGTGACATTTTAAGTAGGGTAGGAATGGCAACGTTTCCCCTTTCAAATTAGCAGAGCAATCCGTTCCATTATTGTGTTCTATATTTAAATTCATGATTATTAGAGAGTGTGCTTCAAGTAATTGATCACTATTAAAAAGGCATTCAGAGCTTTGATTTTTCTATATTTTTTAATTTGCTTCCAGTACAATTATACTGTTAATGCATACAATGTGCTTTCCCATTAAATTGACAGAGTAGAAATTAGCATACAGTCAAATTAAAAAAAAAAAGTGCCTCCGTGTGTGATAACTGGCAGCACCTATTTTATAAAACTCTCGTAGCTCTTAATTTCAAACTTCAATTGGGGCACACTGGAAAAGAAGCCCTAGATCCCACCGAATGCATTACCCTGGCTGATGACAATCCTTAGCAGAGTGCCCCAAGCTACTGCTCAGATTTCTAGATGTAAGGAAATGTAATGTCTGGCCACACTTCTGAATAGAAGCTGCATATTTAAATGGGAAGCTCTTGTAAAATGAGTTATTAATTTCCTGTTGGGTTCCTCTTTACTTCCATATTAGTGTTGATAAAGCATAAAATGAAGCATAACATGTTACTGCAGGCTCATTCACCTATGGTGATTAAAAATATGCCTGTTGGTAACCAGACATAGCCCCACCCATGACCTAAAACACGGTCGTAGGTGATGGTGCTTTGTTTTGCTTCCCCAGTCCAAAATATATTTAGCCATTTTTACCCTGCTTTTCTTTCCAAGGGGGACCCAAAGCAATTTACAACAGAAAAAATACAACAATGCAGTTTAAATAAGCAAACAACTTAAATTAACAAAATTCAATTTACTAGAAGAACAATGACAAAGAATACACTAAACCAGTGGTCCCCAACCCCCGGTCCGGGGACTGGTCCCGGTCCGTAGATCAGTCGGTACCGGGCTGCGGCTCCTCCTCATCCTCCTCCCCAATTGCTGCCTCGGGGGCTGCCCTGCCACTCTGCCGCTGGCTCACCTTTGGTGCTCTTTGGCGGCTGCCATGGCTGGAGCTCTCCCTCAGTGTGGCACTGCACAGCTGCTGCTGGTAACGCCCTCCAGTGGGAGGCGGGAAGTCAGGGGCACCAGCGGAAAAGCAAGTAGAGCAGGGGCTTAGGCGGTGGTGACGATTCCTCGGTAAAAGACTACCCCCCCGGGCCTCAGCAAAATTGTCAAGCATTGACCAGTCCCTGGTGATAAAAAGGTTGGGGACCACTGCACTAAACCATGCCCAGGAACGGTCACATATCCACTGGGCTGGGTCACACAGGGTGCAAGCCACCACCTAAGAGGCCAATGGCCCTTTGGGTTCAGGCAACGGCCATGCTAAGTACCTACCAGCAGTAGAGAAACAAACAAATCCCATCTCTTTTTCAAATCTGCTGCCTGACAGCAAGATGTTTCCAGGAATAAAACAAGACACACCATACTACAGTAGAAAAATTGAGGCCTTTTAAAATATGACAAGGCAGCCCTCAGAACTGTTTTTCATTCCTCCATAGTAGGCTTTGCGATTCGGTCACTTTGGCGGCCATTCCCTCCGGGCGCATCCAGCACCGCGGGGGGGGCGGTGCTGGCAGTGGCGTGACAGCGGGCGCAACCACGCACCGCCCTCCCCCCTGCGGCGAGGTACTGGCTGCGCCCAGAGGGAACGGCCGATTTGGAGGACGAATCGCACTAGCCTACTCCATAGTTTCCGCTTTGCCAATTGTGTGGGTCTTTCACATGGAATCAGCACTCGAGGGGACCAGAAGTACCAATGCAAGGGAGAACTGGAATTCTTCACCTGGACTCATGATGCACAGGGTGAGAAGCCTGGGCTGGCAGGGCAGCGGTGCAAATCCCTGATTATGCATGATGCCAACACCATCCTGGCTCCCTCCCAACCCTGGCCAAACCCAGGCACTCGAATGGCCTGCGGTAGTACGGTACTCCCGTTGGGACACCAAATGGGTCAGCTCCATGGAGGTATGGAGCCAAATGAGGTGTTGACCCACCCCCACAATGGTAGGATAGAGGCATGGCACTCTCCTGCCATTGTGCAGTGGGGCCCCATGCTCCCTGTCCCCCCCCCGCTGCCACCGCTGCTCTACAGGGCATTGTGCAAGCACATGCACAACGTTGGGGCAGTCCATGTGTGCCGGGGGGGGGGGTCCTTCCCCTGTGTGTTCTTAGAAGTGGCAGGGCATACTACCTCACTGCAAGGAACCGGCAGTGGCCCAGCGTAGCCACTGCCGTGCATAATTGGTCTCCTGGGATTATAACAAATCTTCAGAAAACAGAGTTCACCTGGAGAAACTGACCTTTTTGGAAGGTAGACTTTTGGCATTATACCCCACTGATGTCCCCACACCCCCAATCCCTCAGGTTCTACCTTCCAAATCTCCCAGTACTTCCCAACTCAGAGCCAGGAACCCTAGTAAGTAAACAGGGTATGATTAGTGCTACTGTCAACATGAGCCTGTATACTATCAAGTCAGGATGCATGGTTTGAAGTTGGTTTATTAGCCAGTCAGTTTTAACAATGGTTTTGTATGATATATAAACTCAGGTATCCTGGCTTGTTTCTTAGCACTACCCTTCCTGTCTGTAGAACTAAGGCAATTAAATCAGCATTTATCAAGGCAAACCAGGACTTGAGTAGTCATCTACAAGCTGAACCTTGGCTTCAAAAACTAAGCAGAGTTTAGAAACAATCACAGTATGAATTGTGTCTGAACCAAGCCACTAACTTACTGTTTGTCTGGGTCAGATGCAACATAAAGATCATGGCTTATTTTTACTGTGATCAAGGATTTGGCTCTTGGGTAATCAGTCTGTTGGTCCTGACAAAAGCTTGTTGTAGCAGTTTTAGCTTTTACTTATTTTCCTTAAAAAGACTTGGATGCTATCCTAGGTGTAAACTGCACGGAGCTTTTATTCCAATCCCAGGTCGATTCAGTCCCTGCCCTCTACACAAAATGTGATTTCCGTTTGGATTTTGGGCGATTTGAATTTTCCTTCTGCAGCAAGAAGGATTGATCTGGAGTGACCCTACCTTTATTGTGCGATATCTTGGAGTGCTTTTAATGTGCAATATATTGTAAAATCCAGATTGGGAAACCAAGCTCCGTGGTAGAGAACCTCTGATAGGCTACACCTGGTCATGTGACAAGGTTGCCTTAAAGGAGAAGCCCCTAATTTCTCACAACTTCTGTTGGTCCTGGATTTTTCCTCCATCCTCTGCTTTTTTCGATCTTCTCCCCCACCCCTCCAAGAAAAGAAAGAGGCTCCCTGCCTGGCTCCTCCCCCCCTTCAAGAAAAGAAAGAAAGAGGCTTGGCTTCCGCCCCTTCTGAATTACACTAACCACATGCAGAACACTTTCCTGTTTCAATGGGGAGGAGGGGAGAGGAAGACCCGAGTTCAAAGCGATCTGAATTCAACAGGATTGACAATGGAATAAAAAAAGTAAGTGCAGACTCTGCCCTAGCCTGCATTATACACCAGCTGAAGGGCAAAACTTTGCCATGAGTTACCACCAGAGTCCCCTACATTTTGCAGCCTGGCTGTTAAATGTAAAAAAAAAACATTTAATGATGAGACAAACCAGGCCTTCCTGAGAAATTATCACCTCACTCTGTTTCCCTATGTCCCCAAACCCCATCAGAAAGCAGACACTAGATCACACCTCTTAGCCACTTAGTTTTCCAAGTTCATATGCGATGGACAAAGGGGAACCTGGCAAATTTGGACAAACACGCCCAAACTCAAGTGTCCAACTCAACAGTGACCTTTCTATAATCATAGAGTTGGAAGGGACTTCCAAGGTCATCTAGTCGAACCCCTGCAAAATGCAGGAAATTTACAACTACCTGCCCACCACAGTGACCCTGCCCACAACTACCTGCCCACCATATGCCCAGATAATGTCTGCTCCCTCCAACCACAATCAGGACAGTCTGGCCTGGAAGAAACTCATCTCCTGACCTCAGTGTGGTGATTGACATTTCCCTGGGCATGCAAGAATAACAAGAGCCAAGCATGGACACAATCCCTTCTGTCCACCCACTTACAATCTGCCTAAGTTCACAGAATCAGCATTTCTGTCAGATGGCTATGTAGCCTCTGTTTAAAAACTTTCTCTGAAGAAGACCCCACCACTTCCCAAGAAATCCTGGTCTCCTGAGGAACTGCTCTGTCAGGAACTTCTTTTGGATGCTTAGCCAAAAATTCTTCCTCTTCATGCAGACCACAACTGGAACCTTTATTCCATATTCTGCCTCTGGAGCCCCGTTTGCATCTTTGCAACTGCAAAACAGGCCCAGGGAGCAACCTGCCACCAAGGCCCACGGATGGTGGTGACACACATGATGTTTAACAACTATACCTGATGGATGGTAACTACAGCAGTACAACCAGGTCAAATACTACAGCATGTATAGGTGGTACAGAATAGCAATCTGGACTTTTTCAAAGGGGGTGGGGGGAGGGAAGAATATGAACTGCTAGCAAGAAGTAGTGAAAAGTGAGAGCATTTGGGTGAGAAGCAGCAAAGGAGGATTAAGGCAAGATTCCTCATCTGTACATCATGCAGAACTATAGAGGAACTGTGGTTAGGAAACTAACCTCAGTTCCTGATTTCACAGACACAGCTAGAAGTGCAACAGCCCATGTTTGAACACTATTCTTAACAACTATTCTTAACAACTATTTGGTTAATCATCTGCATGTGACTTATGAACTGAACCAATGAGCAGATTCAAATGAAAAGCTCTCAGATCTCATCACCACAGTTAGGAAAAGATTAGCTGGGCCACAGGTTGTTGTCTCTGAATTTCTGGGCTTTCCATTTGTCCTCCCAAGCAGAAGGGTCATAGATCCTACAGAGAGCCCCACAGAGCAGCCAAACTTAGGAGTCTGACTGGATCCCTCCTTGTGTGACGGTAGTACATAGCATTTGTAATTTTCTTCTCAGTCAATTTAATTTCAAGATTTTCCTGTTCAGGTAATTTTTTAAAAAAATGCACTCATTATATGCAGTCTAGAAAAGTGCTCAAATTCTGGTCTTGAAGGAAACCCACATGCTTTTATGTTTGTTTTAAATAATAAAAAACCCACTTCTCAACTGAACAGAACGATAATCACTTCATTGAAAAAAAAATCTGTTTAGCCTTTATTATAACATTAAGCAAATTAAACATCAGCATAATCCAGGTGATACTAGAAAAGGGTCATCAAAGAAATTAACTTTGTTGTTCATTAATTTACATGGATTAGTAGAGGGCAAAGAGATAGCAAATCTGCTCTAGTTTTTTTTATGATATAATTTCAAACTGTACACCATTTGTGGCACTAGGGTGACTTTGGGGTTAATCAGACTGATTTGTCCTTTTAATTGCTTTCTATTCAAAGAAAATTCATTAGATAATGTTCTCTTCAAAATTCATGAATCAATTTAACTGAAGAAACCATATTAACAGCTTTGGGTTCATTAGCACACGGAGTTGTGTTACTAGCTGATTGCTAGAAGAGTTTCCTTAGGCAAACAGATTTTGTTTACTGTCATTTCTTTAGAAAGGCCCAGTTGAAATCCAATAGTAAAAAGGGTTGAGGGGATTTCCCTTGCTCCGTTTAGTAATTCTTCCATGATTTGGCTCTGCCCTGCACTCTGTTCTGCCAGACTTTTGATTTTACAGTGGGATTTCCAATAATTAATATTGGAAAAGATACATGCACGGTTTGCTCTTCCCTCAGATCTACAGTTTTCAAGTTTTCAATAAAGGGAAATGTCATAGCTCAGCCACTTGCCCTTGGTAGCTTCAGGAGCCAGAGCTCTCAGCCTACCCAATCTAACCCTCTCATCAGGCTGAAACCATTTTTTTTTTTTGCATAGCTCAAGTAAAAGTAAAAACAGTCAGGTTTATAATGGTCTTTAATACAACAAAATTTAGATCTCAAGACAGTAATACTATATAAGCAGAAGGCAGGATTAAAAGGACAATTCTCACAATGTAGGAAAGTAGTGGGGTCCCTCAAGGATCTCCTCTAGGCCAAGTGCTGTTCATTCATAAATGACCTCAAATCAGAGTGAGTAATGAAGTAAATAAGTTAATGAACTATTCCAGATTACTCAGCACAGAAAGGTTGTGAAGAGCTCTAAAAGAATAATTTCAAATTAACCCAACAATAACAAAAAATGGCAAGTATGTGAGGAAAGCAAGTATGTGGGGAAGCTGGGAGGACCATAAAGACATGGATGTGGGGGAGGGGGGAGACTAAGGGATGGGATTGCTAGCCTTCTGATGAGCATGGAGTTCCCCAAGAATTACAACTGATTTCCAGACTACAGAGATCAGTTCCCCTGGATTAAATGGCTGCTTTGAAGAGTAGGGCAAATCACAGCTTGTGAAATCCTATCCCAAACTGCCCCCTCCGCTGGCATTGCCCCCAAATCACCAGGAATTTCCCAGGCGATAGTTGGCAACTATACTAAAGGAGACGAGAGAAATGTCCATATATTGCCTAACCCAAAGCATGAACATAGTCATGAGGTTTTTAGAAATTAAGTAGTAAAGGACACTTTGGGGGCAGCTTAGCCTGAGTCATGACATCAAAGAAAAACCCTTAGTGTACAAGTGGACCTAAAACACTGACCAAAGATGGGAGGTTCTTATATTCACAATATTTGTACGCTTTCCTGCCAGTGCCAAAAACCCAGTTTTCTAGACACTTGAACACACAGGTGCTTGACTACATTCCTTCAGATGTTAATGGGGCAAATGATAAAGTTACTCTTTATAAAGGGCTTGATTAGGCTGAGGAGAACCATACATACCTCTTGTTTTCTTTGGCCTAGGTGTGAAGCAAATCCAATGGAATTACAATACAGTTCTTAAAGGGATAAATGCATGATGCTGCCTTACAGAATCAGACCATTGGTCTATCAAAGTCTACTCTGGCTTGCAGCAACTTTCCAGGGTTTCTGGTAGAGTTCTTTTTATATTATATGAACCTTTTAACTGGACATGTTGGGAGTTGAACCTGACCTTCTGGATTCTTAGAAGATGCTCCACCACTGAGCCATGACAATGTGATAGTTTCTTCTGGAGAAGTCACTGTTTCCTCATGAAATTACATTTTATTGCAGGATACTTTGCTTTGGTCTGAGATCTCTAACTCTGTACCTAGGAGTGCAGGGGCTTTTAAAGTAACATAGTAACTGCTACTGCACAATAGCCCACCAATTTAGAAGAATGAGTTCTGCACAGAATCTACTTTTTAAAATCATCTTTAACCGCTCCTGCAGAGCGGAATAAATAAAAGAGTAGGAGGAGAAAGGGTGGGCTCTGTCCGGGATAAAAACTCGCTTGGCCCAGCCTCACCTTGCCCAGCTGGGGACTTACCACACACAAGGAGAAGCAGCCTTCCTCGACGGTGAGTACTCCCGCTGGCTTCCCCTCGCCCTCGCGAAAGGAGCAGGGATGCCACATCGCAGATGTGGCCACCCCCCCATCATGCCACCGCTGCTTCCCTGGGTCCAGTGACACACATACACAAATACACACAGCCTCACCAGCCAGACCCCCCCTGGCCACCCCTCTGTGATTGCCCCGCCGCTGCTTCCCCACCCCCAGACACACACACACACGCACGCACACACAAAGCTACCCACCCACCGCGCTCTCCCACCCCTTCCCTCACCCCACACATCCACACCCACACTCCTCTCTACCCCTTCTTCCCTCCCCACCTCCCCCTCCCGATTTGCCCCCCTTCGCGATTCCCCCCACCCTTCACCCACCCCCTGTCCCCTCCCCTTTCACCTACCTCTCTGCCTGCCCGCCTTTCTTCCTTCTTACTTCCTGCCTTCCTCTATTTCTCCATCTCCTTCCTGTCTTTCTGTCTCTCCCTCTCTCTTGCTTCCTGTCTTTCTCCTTTACTTCCTTTCTTTCTCCCTTCTACCCATCCCTTCAACCACCCTTTGCCTTTTTTTCTCCCTCCCATACCTCCTTTCCTCTTCTTCCTTCCTTTCCTATAGTCTGCCTCCCCATCCACTAGTGCCCGCTGTATTTCTTCTATAGCAGGCTTAATTTCTAGTTAATAATAAAGAAACTCTATACACTTCATAAAAAACTGTAGAAATAGATCAAGAGGCATGTGTAAGCTTATCTTCTACAGAAAACAAATGGGAGAGATCTAAAACCATAGGAAAATATTCAATTATTTAAGAGTTATGCAATATTCTTGTGCAGTTGGATGGCCAAACCATCTATTGAGTATCCAACAAAATGTTGCTTAACACATTTGATGGCAATATGTTAAAGGAAGTGATTGTTAAATTTAGTCTTCAGTTATATTAGTATATATACTACCCTTTTTTCTGGCACAAGACATTTACAGTGTAACTCAAAATAATGCAATATTTTGCAATCATGCACATCATTTCATAAATATATCTGAAAAGTTAATATCACCCTGTAGGCAGTGAGCACATTAATTAGTTTAAAGCAATCAGCTCTGTGACTGTGCCAAATATTTTTATTACTGAACTGTCTGCTAGTGTCTGTAAATATAATCTGTTCAAAATGACAGTTGAACCTTTACCAATTTAACTATGGTTGCTAACCTTTCACACTGTTAAATATATCGGAAAGCATACAAACAACATACTTTCCCTCCTTATATTACTTTATAATGTTCAGAGTTTTAAAACTGAGACATTAACAGATGACGGACAGATTAGTCTTAACATCAAACCTTAATTACACATCATCTCTTCATTAAATGGCTGTGTAAAGTTGTTATTCAATGTCCCTACAACTATGTGAAATAGTGTATGGAAGAAAGACATAATGTTTAAGGGAAATACTTAATCAAAGTTAATATTATTTCTACGTGACTCTCTACTGCCCTCTGTCATCAACTGGGCAATTGAAATGGCCCAATAATGCATACAAGAGACATAAGGGCATTCAGACCTTCATACGCACTGTCCTTAGCTGATGCATATTACGTTGCATCCCGCTATACCACATGATTCAAGGGTTGGTTTCTTTATAGGGACTGCATCCTTGCAGTAAGAGTGCGTGGCTGGCCTGTGGGTTCTTTGTATCTCCTAACTTATTAACAGAACAGGTCAGCAGGGAGTCCAACTGAGAGCCAGCTTTGTGTAGTGGTTAAGAGTGATAGCCTCTAATCTGGAGACCCAGGTTTGATTCCCCACTCCTCCACATGCAGCTGGCAGGGTGACCCTGGACTGAGAGCTCTTTCAGCCCCACCTACCTCACAGGAAGATGAGGTGTAACTGACTGTAAGCCACTGTAAGCCACCTCGAGACTCTTTCAGGTAGTAAAAAGCGAGGTCTGAAAAAAACAGCTTTTCTTTCCTTCAGATTATGAAGCAACAGCAGATGCAACTTCTCAAAGGCCATGCCCCATTTCAACTCATTCCAATCTGTTTTCACTGTCTGCCTGCCCAAATTCAAGCTGGAACATCAACAGTTTCTTCTGCCACCTGCCCACAAAGGGAATGTAGGGTTTCAAACCCCATTTTGTAGCTATAGTGCTTCCTTAAAAAAAACCCATCCTTAGCCATTCATTTCTATCTAGTGATCCTGAATTCAGAAATCAGAGTGAAGGAAACAAATAATGACAAAAGGTACAGCTGACAAATCCAGTCCAAATGTTTGATGCTGTGATGGGATGCCTGCAGCTCGCAACGTTTAGATAGGCAGGACAAAGATGGAGGGGAAGGAATGGAATCGTCTGGAGTATCAAAGAGGCTACGGTCCTCTAAAGAGGCACAAAGTTCCAAAAAAAAAAAAGGCTCTGACCCTCCGACCAGAAATAACGAGGCTGCTGTATTGCTTGTGCTGAAAGAAGCAGTACGATTACATGGCGGAAAGAATCTTGGGAAAGAGGAAATCACTTAATGCAAAGTACGCCATCACCATCATTTGGATTCCCCTGATATGTACCGAAGCAAGAACACCCATACTGAGGTAATCTGTTCTGGTGGCTCCAGGAAAGCCACTTTCCAGATTCACAGAGGTGAGGCCAGGATGTAGGATCTGATTTGTTGATTTTATTTACAATGTATTAATGACACCTTTCTCCCTGATTAGCATGATTCTGCTACATTTTACAATTCAGGGGCCAAAATTTGAAAAAAGAGATCAACAAAGAGACTGCATGAAAAAATCATAGAATCTTAAAATCATAAAGCTGGAAGGTACCTCCTGGGTCATCTAGTCCAACCACCTGCAGGATACTCACAACCCTATCGCTCATCCACTGTAACCTGCCACTCACTTGAACCTTCACAGAATCAGCCTCTCTGTCAGATGGCTATCCAGGCTCTGTTTAAAAATTTCCAAAGATGGAGAACCCACCACCTCCCAAGAAAGCATGTTCCGCTTAGAAGCCATTCTGTCAGAAACTTCTTCTGGATGTTTGGACAGAATTTCTTTTGAATTAATTTCATCCCATTGGTTCTGATCATTTCTCCAGGGCAAGAGAGAACATCTCTGCTCCATCCTCTATATGGCACACGGCTATCAGATCCCCTCTCAGTCATCTTCTCTCTAGGCTAAACAGACCAAGCTCCCCCAACATTCCCTCATACATCTTGGTCTCCAACCCCCTCACCATCTTTGTTGTCCTCCACTGGACACGCTCCAGTTTGTCTATATCCCTCTTCAACTGTGGTGCCCAAAACTGAACAGAGTACCCCAAGTAAGGCCAAACCAGAGCAGAGTAAAGCAGTACCATCACTTCCTGTGGTCTGGACACGATATGCCATTTGATATGCCCAAAATCCCATTTGCTTTTTTAGCCACTGAGTCACACTGTTGACTCATGTTCAATGTGTGGTCTACTAAGAATCCTAGATCCTTTTCATTTGCACAATAAAGTCTACAATTCAATACTACCGATAGTAGATTAAAAATCCCTAAAGTATCTGCAGCCCAAATACTGGTAGTTGTGATTTCTTTATTAGGATGCAGAACATATTTTGTTGTTGTTAGGTGCGAAGTCGTGTTCGACCCATCGCGACCCCATGAAGAATGATCCTCCAGGCCTTCCTGTCCTCTACCATTCCCCGGAGTCCATTTAAGTTTGCACCTACTGCTTCAATTACTCCATCCAGCCACCTCATTCTCTGTCGTCCCCTTCTTCTTTTGCCCTCGATTGCTCCTAGCATTAGGCTTTTCTCCAGGGAGTCCCTCCTTCTCATGAGGTAGCCAAAGTATTTGAGTTTCATCTTCAGGAAACACATTAGGTCTCACAACACATTAGGTCATTCACATTAGGTCTCACAATAAATAATACATATACACAGGAACACCCTGTGTTTTAGAGCATTGCCATAGATCTGTGCATAGTTTGTACATGGATTCCATGATCGTGTTCACTTCTCACATTTCCTTTTCTGTAAAGCACCTAAGAAGCTCTTTAGTGCCATAAAAATCTTTGCCTGCCATTTCCTTCACATACTGATTATCTAGCATCCAACAATATATCTTAACTTTACAGATTTCATTGTTTTATAAAATAACCTTATTTGATTTGGAACTGCAGGTTGCAGGTTACGTCTCTGCTAGGGTATAGTAGAAAGAGAAGGGGGGGAAATCCTTTCAGGATATCTTCCTACCTCAAGGCTGTAATGAATGGGAGAAATGGTTGTTCCACAAGACTGCAGCAGCACAGGAAGGCTAAACTATATGGAGACAGTGAAAACATATTTCCGGCAAATCTCTTAATCACGGTCAGAAGTCAGCAACCTGTTTCCTCCCTCCATCCTTTAGTTTGTTCAAACTCTAGAAGAATCTAACTCACTTTACTTATTCTGGAAGGAATTCCTCCTGCTGCCTTTCCCAAAGTTAAAGCCTGTGCATCTTAATGATGTCAAGAAGCCAAGTCCAACATCAGCAGTTGTTAAAGCCTTAGAATGATATTATCGAGAAACAGGCAAGCGTCGGCACACATGAGCAGGAGCAATGCAACAGCAACCTTCACAGGCACAGCATGCTCAAGATCCACTTTTTCAAAGAATGATGAATCAATAGTTGTCATGTGGACAACTGCTAACTGCAATCAGCTGGTACTCACAAGATTATCATTTGTATACAACACTGGTCAGACCACACCTGAAGTAGTGTGTGCAGTTCTGGAGGCCTCACTTCAAGAAGGACATAGATAAAATTGAAAGGGTACAGAGGAGAGCGACGAGGATGATCTGGGGCCAAGGGACCAAGCCCTATGAAAATAGGTTGAGGGACTTGGGAATGTTCAGCCTGGAGAAAAGGAGGTTGAGAGGGGAAATGATAGCCCTCTTTAAGTATTTGAAAGGTTGTCACTTGGAGGAGGGCAGGATGCTGTTTCCGTTGGCTGCAGAGGAGAGGACATGCAGTAATGGGTTTAAACTTCAAGTACAACGATATAGGCTAGATATCAGGAAAAAAATTCACAGTCAGAGTAGTTCAGCAGTAGAATAGGCTGCCTAAGGAGGTGGTGAGCTCCCCCTCACTGGCAGTCTTCAAGCGAAGGTTGGATACACACTTTTCTTGGATGCTTTAGGATGCTTAGGGCTGATCCTGCGTTGAGCAGGGGGTTGGACTAGATGGCCTGTATGGCCCCTTCCAACTCTATGATTCTATGATTCTATGATTTTTCAAGTGAGTTTTTACTGGTAAGTGTGCCTCCCAAGTTAGATTCTCCCATTGCTTACATGAAGGGAAGGCATTTTCTTTTGTGCAATGAGAAACCTACTTCATGGATTCCATCTCCAGCTTCATTCCCAGTTACTCCCAAACCTCAGAAATAGGTTTTGGGGCAAGAGCATGAGGAACTGCAACAAGTAAGAGTTAGAAAAGATATTTTAGGATCCAATCAAAAATCCACAGATATTTTATTTCTTTATATCTTGTTATGTTTCTTTTGTATATTTTGGTAGTTATCTGATTTGACTTCCCCTCCGTTCAAGGTCTCCACATCCCCAACCAGAATCATTTCCATCTTGCTTGCATTATAGAATCATAGAGTTGGAAAGAACCATACAGGCTATCCTGCTAAATGCAGAATCAGCCTAAAGTATCCATGATAAGTATCTGTCCAGCCGTTGCTTGAAAATCACCAGGGGGTGGGGCTCACCATCTCCTTAGGCAGCTGATTCCACCACTGAACTACTTTGACTGTGACAAAATCTGTACACCACCTGCCAGAGAGGAGGGTGGGGGGTTCCTGGTTTTAGTGCAAACTGATTTTTTAAAAAATATTTTAACCCTTGATTATTTACATTATATATAATATTGTTTATATTAACTAATGTGAGTGGCACAGAAGTTTAAAAATATATACATAAACAACTCCCACCCCCCAATATCTAGCTAGTACAATTCTACACATAGTTTAAAGCCATCAGTTTATATGCTTTTGGATTCATTCATGCCATACCTAGATTATATCCTACTTCACGAGAAATGTTCTTTAGTCATTTTATTATACAGACCTGTAAGAAGACTTGTAAGAAGCTACGAATTGCCAAGTATCGTATGCTGCCTTGTACTATGGTATCCCCCTTTCAAGTCATTTATGCAGCTATTGATAGCCACTCTCGACAAATCAACATTTTATGAGTTTTTCTGCTATCTGCCATTGGTTAGGGAAATATGTTGGACCAGAAGGATTTTAAGATATTTCTATTGCAGATTTGCAATCTTACAGAAAATTATAGCATTGTGAATTGGAATAAACCAGAGCAGGGTTTTCTTATCAAACAGTCAAATGCAGATAGAAAAAGTATTGAAACGTCCCCATCCCCTTTCTTCTGCATTATTTTATTTCATTTCTCTTCCCTGTGGCAAGTTTAGGAGCCTCCTTAACTCTAGCTCAGACTGTGTTCCTGCTGCTTCTAACATTGTAGATAAATCTGCCTGACAGGGGGATGCTGTGGAGAGGCAAACGTCTATTCCTTATTTAAAAGGACACAATAGATATTTTGCTTCTCAAAAGGAAGGAAAGCTGAAGTCATATTTGAACTTTTGGCCTTCTGCTTTGATCGGTGATGTATCATGGCTAAAGACTTCGCAAATGTAGAGGTGCCCAGAGGAAGACAAATGGACAGATAAGTGCATTTTTTCTAATTAGAGAAGATCTATTTTCTAATTGTGTCCAAACACAGCCCTCTGTGACACAAGGAGAATTTCTGTATTACCAGAACAACTGTAGGTGCCCCAGTCTCACTTGCCATTTTCCAATATAGTGAAGAAGTGAAGGACAAACTCTTTAGGAAGCAATTGTAGACTTGCTTCTCGCAATCTAGAGCATATTTTTCAACGTGACAGGAAGACTGCCCCCCACTCTCAGCTCTCATTTATTTATTTATTTTAAAAATGTGTAAGGCACAAGACTATTGTGAGAAGTGCTGATTGGATTTTGATCTTGTTGCCTTCACTCTTCCAGGAGGCTGCAAACGAACCCAGTATTTTCACTAATGACCTAACCCAAGCGCATCGTTTTCTAAATTTCACACATTAAGGAAATCTCAGATGGCAGGTGTTGCAAAGAGTTAATGTCATATCTTTTTCATTTAAGGAATGTAGAAGCCTAGTCAGGCTAAGCATTATTTCACTCTCATGAATATAAATGCTCTGACAATCTTGGTCTAGTTTTCAGTGCACTGGAACACAATCTCCTGCCTCATATTGCTAGGACATATTGTAGTGTTAGCCCTCAGAAATGAACACTTTGTCTTAGTGAGGTGACGAGAAATGATGGAACTCACCAGCTGAATCCCAGCCTCCAGCCCCTGCTCTCGGATCAATTTAAATCAGGCCGTTTGACAACACTGACAATTTTCAAATAAAATTTTCAAAAAAGAAAATCAGACGAGCCTTCAAATGCATAAATGTTTTCATAGCAGCGGACGTGTCCCCCCCCCCCAGTTTTTGGAGAGAGATTGTGACACCAGAGGAAACTTCCAACTTAGATTCACATAATCATGGCCATTCAAACAAATGCAAAATTGAATGAAGAAACATTTCATGGTTATTAATTTTTTCCTGTACTGGGCTACAGCATTGCTGAGAAAGAAAAACAGACGGAGGAAGTTGGACATGATTTCTGTATTATCAGCTTAGAAACTAAGCCCGCAAGCCATTGTTTTCCGCTTTGGAGATCATTCCCCTCCCCTTGTTTGAAATGCCTCAAACCTTAATAGACATGCAACGATGCTACGCCTGCAATCGCCTACTCAACAGCCAAGAAGTGAACTTATTTTGCACATTTGCAGACTCACTGAAGCTCATGTCTCCTCCAGGGCATAACCTTGTTATCAAAACAATAAAAAGGTAGAAAAATCTGATTTGAAATGACACAACTTCATCAATTCATGCACAGCAGTGTTTCAGACACTGATGTCCCTTCATCATGCCCAGATTGCAAATGACAGTTAGGACAACGTCAAGTCGCACCTTTCCTTTGGTGCCTTTAAATACAACAAAAGATCTCAAAGGGAGGATGCACAATACATATTTTATGCACTAGCACGTTATACTAAATATACTAATAGCCATTAAAAATGCATTAGGGTGTCACCAGTGTATACATAAACATGGCCAGTAACTCAAAGGGCGACTGATGTACAGTCTGTTATAAGACATATTGCGACCGCCTTGCCGGCCTTGCTAAGATTCAAGACGCTGAACAAGAAATGTGTCAGCTTTATTAGCAAACATCTCACGCCTCTCCCATGCTGCTAAAAATATGCTTCTCCTAAACTAGAACTGTGCCCCACAGTCACACTGAACTGCAAGAAGAGGAGTCATATAATCAACATAATTTGACTTAACTTCAGGGAATATTTACAAAATCTAAGGGGGATACATTTGATTGATATCTACCCATGTGACTTATTAGGCTTTGTCTAAAAAAGCCCCAAGGTACTGTTAAATAATTTTTCATTGATAATCATGCTGTCTCTGCTATCAGCTAACTTTTGAAGACCAACCCGACAGAGAGGAGCTAAGCCCCTTAATTTCTTAATAAATTATTCTTTACCATAGGACGGGGATTATACCATGTAGAAGGCATATCATTACTGACAGAGCTGTCAGAAGGACAGGTGAAAGGAAAACTGGCAAGCTTTAATTTCTCTGCTGAGAAATAAGGGGTTCTTTTGGGATTAATCTCAGTATCAACATTGAGCCTTTGCCTCAGGGCAGCGAAGGAATTCAAAAGAAGTGGTGACTGAATTTTGAGTGATGGGATCCAGCTCAAATTGTGCTGCTGACTTTGGTTTCTCACCTATTCAAATGAGGAGGAAGCAGAGCAGGTGGAAGGAGTTAGTAGCCGTACAAGTAAGCAGCTGAGGCAACCTCCACCAGCGATAGCTAATTACCGATACTTTAACCGCACTAATGTTAGTGAAATGTCATGAGCACCAAGGTTGCCAAGGAAGCAAAGAAAGGCACATCCAAGTGATCCTCTGCAACAAGCCTCAGACATTTTCCTTTCTATTCATTAGTTAGATATTAAGTGGCCAAGGTTGATGAGTGATCATTAAATATCTGAACTGTATACTCGCAAAGCATGTTTTAACAATAGTGGAACCTCTTCAATAAACTTTTAGACAAGAAATATGCTTGCAGCAGAACTAATACGAATACTGTAAAAAGTTATTTTTCATATCGCAAATGAGCTTTTTTCTCTAAAGATATTCATAAAGCTCTCCAGCGATTATATATTAGGTCCTAAAAACCCAACAGTATACCACAAATACAGCTGGAGATGACTGTGAAAGAGGAATTATGAGCCCTAAAATAACAAGACAACTATTCTAGGAGTTCTCACTAGACAGAAGTTGTTTATTTTTCTGATGAAACATTAAATCCTTTACATTCATTTTTTAAGAATGTTACAGTTCAATACAAACAAAATGCTACTTAGTAGTAACTCATTCTAATTGCACATTGGCGTTCTTATAGTTAAAAATACACTATTAGGATGAACAACATGCCTGCCCCCACTCCCGTAAAATGATGTACTTGTAAGCAAAGATCCTGCTGTAATAATAGATTTCAGTGTTGAAAGACAGCAGTATTTATTAATGTTTCTGGAGCTTTTTAAGGGTGTTTTCCACTTTTTTCCTCAGCTCCTCCCTTTATATGGGCTCTTAAGGGTTAAAAGACAATGAAGAAGATGACAATGAAGAAGATTACAACTGACACATCTGTATATAGTCAAAAAAGTCTTGTAAAAATTTGAACACAAGGAATTATAATATTCAACCATATGTTCTACAATGCTCCAATTATACTGTTACATCTATGTTAAAAAGCAAATTTTCTATGTGTTTAACTTGGCAATACCCACATTACAATCTAAAGAAATACCCTATTAATTTTACTGCATTTAGCTGTTACTGTACTTTATTGCACACAATTGCATCATTGCCTTCAATTGTTCCGTGAAAAAAGTGAGGTGCCTCTCAGTTACCAATTAATAGCTGGCAGTATTAACTTTTGGTTCCTCCCCCTATCTGTATCAGACAACCCGGGTGGTGATCCTAAAAAAAACATTTGTGCTGAACATATAAGCCAACAACGTTTCCTCCTCGTGACTGCCAATATTTCCTGACTTTGATTGAATAATCTAACTAACAAGGTTTCCCTTCTCCAAGTAGATGATGCATCCAATAGACATCATTTTGTAGGAAGTATTGGAAAAATAATATTCCAATAGTAGCCTGCAGCTAGAACCACAAATCTCTGTTCCCCCATTTAGCAATGCCGATTACAACAGCAGTTGAAGAAATCTGAGCATGTTCTGTACATGGTTGAATTAATCCAGCAGAAAATTCTTAAATTGCTTGTAGATCAGATATAACAATGGAAATGAAAAGGTCTTCGAGATGATAGTCAAGTTCTGTGTTCCTCAATTTCTTATTTGCAAACATGAACAACAATTGATGATACAGTCATGCAATAAAGATACGGATTCTAAATGAAAGGGGGGAACAGGATGGGGATATTCCTAGATCCTGGCCTATAGTCTCCCCCCATGTCACACAGTCCCTTGTATCTAGCTAATTTCCCCCCGAGGGCTGTGTGATTGGGCCACAGTAGTCTATATGTGATTGGGCCACAGTAGTCTATGCTCTGATCACAACCAAATTAGATTATCGCAACTTTAGGTAGACTTTTATTTGAAAATGGTTCAGAAATTTTATTTGGTCCAAAATGCAGCAGCTAGGCTACTGTCAGGGGTTGATCACAGGGACTGTATCACCACTGTCTTGAAGGATCTTGGTTACTCATCTGTTTCTCAGCATAATTCAAATACATAATTGAAAAAGTTGGTTCTTACCTGGCTTGAGGCCAGGATATCTAAATGTCCATCTCCTCCCATACTATTCAACCCACTTGTTAATATCTGCTTCAGAAGCTCTGGTCAGAAGCCCTCGCCAGGAGGCGGCAAGGTCTGGTGGCAGGAAGGCTGCCCGAGCAGGCAGCAGCAGACCTGGCCAGAAGCCCCATCCCGGAACCCAGGCACCTGCGCGTGGGCCTCCTGAGCCCAGGAGGGGACCTCCTGAACCCGGGCTGCCTACTCAGCTGCCTGCCGCACAGCAAAAAATTTAATTTCTTAAAAAATTATTTAAAAAAAAAAAAACATGAGAACGCCACGGGACCGGCAGGAAAAGCTGCGGGCCACAGGGCAAATGACCCCAAAGCGGGACAGTCCAACCAAAGGCAAGACAGATGGTCATCTTACACTAGTATCCATCCCATTAAAGCCTCTGTGGTGTTGCAACTAAGACTTGTGGGTTCCTCAGTTGGAATGATGCAAGCGGACCCAGTCTGGCAGTTGACACTGAGTAACTTATCCATTGTTTTCCTAGGCAGAGGTTGCCATGGGTAGGCTGCCCCGTGAGTAAGAAGGGAGGTAGGAAGTAGTAAAGGTAGAAAGCTTGGGAGTTTTGAGGTAAATGAAAGAGGTAATAGTGGGGAAGGGGAAAAAGAGATCCCTCTGCAAATTCTTGCAGGCCCCCTTTGTAGTCTTGTAAATAATTCTGAACTAAGTCATAGATTGTGGATCAAAAAATCCACACAGCATGGGTCTAGAAGGCAGGGGTTTTTTTTTTTTACCACAATCCTGGAAAAGCACTAGCTTTGCAAAGAAATATGAAATATTAAAAAAGAATACATTGGGGGTTAATACTCACAAAACATAGAAGTAATGTCTACTTCTTTAAGAAAAGTCACTGAGATCTTGCAAGTCTACATTGTGAGAAGTTAGTAGCTATTTTGGGGGATACCAGGTAGGTCTCAGCCGATATGGCTGCAGCTTCTAAGCCTCAGCTATTACTCTCTCGCTCTGTGTGTGTGTGTGTGTGAGACATACATACTAAAATAGGCAAAAGGGGAGAAGGGAGATAAAAATGAAGGAAGATGTAGCAAAAGAGTTTAAAAGGGAATGCTTAAAATGGGGAATGGTAACAGAACAATAAGGGAAGGAGAAAAGAGAAAGACCAAGCTGGGGAGGGGTCAGAACAAAAACATGGGAGGGAAAGAAAGAATGAAAAAGAGCTGCCAGGGCAGGGTAAGCTGAAGATGAGAACAGGTATGGGGGAAGCAGGAGGGGGAGAAAAATGTGTCCCGCATTTTCTACATCTAATGCTAGCAACCATAGCAATATTGTTGAGCCTTCCATGTCTTTGTTTCTATCAGTCAAATGGCTGATGAGGATGGAAGGGACGGAAGGAAATGGGAAATAGTGAGGACAAGGAGAAGGGGGAGGGAAAAAAGGAAAGTTAGGTGACTCTGAGAGAAGAAGAGAAAGGCTGCCAGGGCAATCAAAGGAGGGCAAAGGAGGTTCTAGAATGAAGGCCAAACCAAATGAGTAATCAGGATTGCATCTAACAATAGTTTTTAAAACACAGCCCCCAATTACCAGGAGCGTGGGTACATGATTAGGATTGACTATGGCATGGAGGTAGTAGTTAAGGATTTACTATTATACCATTTTATCAGTCTAAAATGATCTAGAACAGGGGTAGTCAACCTGTGGTCCTCCAGATGTCCATGGACTACAATTCCCATGAGCCCCTGCCAGCAAATGCAGGGGCTGATGGGAATTGTAGTCCATGGACATCTGGAGGACCACAGGTTGACTACCCCTGATCCAGAAAGTACTATTTGTCTACTGGAACAAATATATGATTATATTTGTGGGAAATATTTTAAACCAGGCCATTTTAAACCAGGCCATTTTAAACCAGGAAATGGTTTTCCTGTAGCCATTTTAAACCAGGAAAATGTACAGGTATGGAGGTGTAACCTTTGCCCTCATGCTATGGTTTTAATCTGAATGTGCCACTTCATACCTGATAACCAAGTTTTAAAAAACACTAGAATCTCTGGACATAGAACTCCCAGTGTCTTGTGTCATTTAGCCCCACAAAAGACAGAAATGTCTACATTTGAAAAAATCCCAACACAACCAAACTGTATTGTGGTTTGTAGTGGTTTGTGTACATCAGTGGTTCCCAAACTTTTTTGAGCTGCTGTCTCCTTGGCTTCCAAGCTACCTCTCTAGTGCACCTCCAATATCACATATAAACACATGTGTCTTTCCTAGTGTTGGGTCTACTGCAAATTCAAAGCACACTATATTGCCTATACTTCTTTTTTGGTTGTTGTGCAGTGGCTATATTTTAGTCTGGAAAAAAAAGTCACTTTGGGTTCTTATTGGGGAGAAAGACAGAGGGAGGGAGAGGGGGGAGGGAGAGACGGAGAGAAGCAAGCAATACAAAATCCTATGACCAGGAGCAAGCAGGAAAAGACTTTTCCACCTTCCCAAAGGTGGAGACTTTTGGGGAAGGGTTGCCAACCCTGGCTTAAGAAATTCCCGAACATCTGGGGAGGAGCTTTGGAAGGACAGAGTCTGAGGAGGGGAAGGAGCTCAGCAGGAATATGATCCCCTCCAGACCACTTTCTGAAGCTGTCGTTTTCTTCAGGAAGCTAAGCAGTGTTGGATCTGGTCAGCACCAAGGAGAGACCACCAAGGAAATCCAGGGATGCTACTACCCAGAGGCAGGCACCTTAGACATTTCTTACTAGGAAAATGCAGTCACAGCAGAAAAAGTCAGATTGCTGCCCTTCTACAGCCCCCGAATTACTCACTGCCCCCCTACCGCCCCCAAATTCCTCACTGTCCCTCTGAATCCTTCCACTACCCGTGGGGGGGGGTTACTGCCCACTTTAGGCACCTCCAGCCAACACACACTTTTCATAGTGTGTATAGTCTTCTGGTTCCAGTGGGATGGTGGTGAAGGGGAGATACAGAAGGTATTACCTATTAATGTGTACTATCCATGATACTGATTATCTATGTTAGGCATTCTGTAGGCTTTTAAAAAATATATTCTCTTTGGTACCTGAGAGAAAATGTTAAGCCCTGCTGACCTTGCCAACAGCAGCTCCACTGGAAGCTGAGAAGGCCAACATACTGGGCAGAAATTATCTTCTTCAGCTGTTATTGCCCTGTCTCAGAATGGCATCTTCAATTAAACAAAAGCACTCAGGCTTAATACATGAAATCTCCAGGAATAGCTGTAAAAGCGTGTATTTACACCAGTCTTCTTTTAATGGGCAGAAAATCATGGATATTGCTATTAAGTGGTTTCTGAAACCCATCCCTACACACATAGAGCAAAGACTTAGTTAGTTGTTCAGGAGTAATCGGAAGCATTCCTCTACTACAGTAATTCCTATTACTTATTAATTGCATTTGCATTCCCATCCTTCCTCTGAAAGTCTCTGAGCAGCACACATGAAATGATGCCATTTCCCCCCTTAATACTCTCACTCCCCCCAAAGATTGTGCTACCTTTCAACACAGAAGCAACCCACTTATTTCTATGAACAGCTTGAAAGAATCAAATTTTGTTGGTCTTAAAGTTGCCACTGGACTCAAACCTTGAATGGATGCTACTTACACGAGCAACACAGCCTTTACATTCTTCTAATGTAAAATATCTTTTGAAATTTTGGTGTAACTGAAAAACTGGTAAGCATTCCCATCAATAAAATGTTTGTTGTCCATAGTGTGTGTGTGCGTGTTTGTGTGTGTATACCCTTATGAAATTGAATATTGTTTTGAATTGATCATTATTAATTTGGGCGTAAACAATGGTAGCCCAAAGGCCTAATTTGGCCACTAGTGGTTTTCTAGCTAGCTCCTGGACCAAAGAAATCCACTCATCTACAAGTATTTGCCAGAGACCGTCTGTCCTGAATTGACATTGGGGAAGAGCTAATTTGCGTGTGGCCTGTGGTAAGAAGAGAGGCTATGCTAGAGGCCTCCCTTACTATTCACCACCATATCACAAGCTGAGTCACAGGGGACACAAAAGTGAACAAAGCGGTGTCTAAAGAAATGTTCCGTCAAAGCCTCTGCTGATGTCCATATTGGGGGAAAGAAGGTAAAGGAGTTTGACAACTTACATTTCCCCATTCAAAGTGGCATGTATTCATAAGGCTATTAAAGCACTATATACTGAAAAACCAGATAAGAGCATCTCCTTTTTGGTTCTTTCACCCTTTCCCTGTCTTTTTACTACCCAAAGAAGTCACGGCTTACAATCTACCCTTTCCCTGTCTTTTGACTGCTGCCAGTGTGGCATGGAGTTCTAATTTCTAGCATGAGGGATGAATCTGTTGCATACATATGCTCTGCAACTGTTGTAGAAGTACTAATGCCTTGATTAGACAATCTGAGAGGGGATAAATCCTGATAGACACAGACAGGATGTTAAGATTTCGACTTCTTTCTTAATGAAAAGAAGAAATAATATCACGTAAGCTAACATACAGTCAAAAGTTTTAATTTTGAGGTTTTAATGTCATCATCTTTATTGCAGTCAGACCATCAGGGGTTCATAATATTGTAGGTACCACTAAACCAGTATGCTTCCATATGACAAGAGTATCTAAGGCTTTAGACAACAGTTGAAGCATAATCATTTGCAGCCCTAACACTTCCAAGAAGAATGTCAGCATTTCTATAATAAGACCCATATTTAAGGGTTTATAACTCAGCTGCAGAAATCTGCTCCAGGCCTGTACATGCCATACAAAATCCCACTTAAGGAACAAATAATCCTTTTACTACTTGGCAAGGGAGTCGATTTTGGGCCACTTCCAAATGCAGAGTCATAAAAATGGGCATTACAAAGTGTGTATGCTGGATTCCAGAAAAAAATCCAAATGGCCCTATACAATTTTAGGCCAAGTAAATGTCAAAATACATATGTACACAGGAGTTTTCAAAGGCCCTTGCAATGAACATCAATCAAGTATGTAGCAAATAGAGCTATGCAATCAATTTTGGTTAATACCAGCAGATGATTGGACAGCGACTTTATTGTACCTGCTCAAGAGGCAAATAGTAGTTCTGGCTGCTCAGTGTTAGTTTTATTAGCAACCAAACAATTAATGTAACAAAAACTCTGGTTCGTGACAAATCATACTAGGAGTTTTTACCGATCCCATTGTAAGATAAATCTATTCACATAACATCCTACTATGCAACAATAGGAAATCATAATCCATGTTACACATGTACCAAGGAGAAAATATTCTGAATAGGTAACATGGTTTGGATAATGACTCTAAGATTAAATGCCACATGCATGCATTTCTCTCTCTCTGTACACTTGTGCTCATGAACATGTATTTACTACCCCTATTTAAACATGCATATATTTTCATTCCCAAGCTTTAAAGGACATTACCGTTGTGCATGCAGACACTTCAAACGAGTATGTAGGAAACATTGCAGAAACTTAGTGTAATCTAATATTGCTATTAGATAGTGCCAAATACTCCTACTGAATTATGTCCCTCTAACCCACACTTCAGTGGCTGTCCTTTCATACTGACAGGCAAATACTGAACCCTGTTGCTTTTCTATGATTTATTTTGATGAAAGCACACTTCTATATATACTTCCCCCCCCCCATGTCAGTCTGCCATAGCCAGTACTGGGTATACACTAAATCCCTACCATGCATCAAAATAATGTATGCCCATTACACATAAATTTTCTCATGATTTTCTATGGTTGCCATTGGTTTACATTTTTGTATTTTAAAATAACAGATCAATTGACAGATTTCATTTAATCCAACTTGCATGCTAGTTAAATCTCAATATAAAACCCTTTTTGATATATCAAAGCATAGCATAACTGATTTAATAAATTATGTGCAATCCTAGGGGTGCTCCCCTGAAAATAACTCCAATTGTAAAAAAACACAAAGGGAAACAATGAAAAAAACCACAACCTGACTAGACAACTTAGGGACCTAAAGGTTGAGCTGCAGAAAAAGTTAATGTTTAAAATACAAATGCTTATTATAATCAGGAGCACACAATAAACATTAAAAACACTGATAAAATCTCCACTATAGACTGGATAATACAATCAACAATAGCACATGGAACTTATGAGGAAGTAAGACCAGACATGTTTCAACCATAAGGGTCTTCCTCAGAGATCAAATCATTTACAATGTGCTTATACAATAAAATAACAGTGGGACTTTCTGGGTGATTAAAAATCTATAAGGTGATGCTCAAACTAATATGTCTTATATATAAAGTTGCCTGATATGGAGCCCAAACCCTGAAATACTACCCAAAAGTCCACCACGTTCAGTGTTTCCCAGCTCTTATTCAAAAAAGTGGCAGTCAAGAAATATAATAAATAAATACTTGGCTTGTACCTAGTTTTTTCAACAGATTCCAGGCTTTCTTCCTGGAATGCATGAAATCCAAATTTACAGTTACTTCAGCCCACTTTTGTCTATGTGCAGCATTGAGTTCATGGAGTAGTTCATCTGCTATTTCTGTTATAACTCCAGCCTAGAATATACAATTTAATAGAATAAAGAGATTATTTCCAAAATGAAGTCCACTAATGATGTCTGGATTCCATGATCTTTAAGGAATAGATAATATGGTTTGGTGCTAAGGGAAAGCAGCATGGCTGCCAAATTTTCTGGTGATTTCATCAAAACATGATGTCTCCAATAGGATATCTCCAAATGGGATGACTTGGCAACAAAAAAGACAAATTATTTTCAATATGAAGTGCTGTGCCTTTAGGCAAAAACCTTTTATGCACATTGATGAGTATGGTGAAACCTTTTCAAATGGAAACACATTGCACCATAGGTACAAGGGGATGACTAGGAAAGCAACCTGAAGAAAACTGCTAATAAAATGACCTAATCCCCTCAAAAAGCTCAGACAACTGTTTGCATTCCAGCCTGTGTGTATAAAAATTTGAAGGTTTTACGTTCTGCCAACTAATTTGAGGCAGGTGATATTAGGTTGTTCCTTAATCACTTGCTCAAAAATGGTGATGTAAGCTAAATATGGTTCTTTAATTAGGGCATGTGTCCTGTTCCTCGTATGCAAGGAAGCTATCAGTAAATAAGCAATAAATATAAAATCCTACAAAAAACAAGCATTATCAATAGTTAACCAACAATTCCAATAATATAGAAAACTGCAAAATCAGTTCATCTCAAAAAGCAAACTATAAAACAGCTCATCATCTATAATATGAACCGGACCAATGTAAAGGGAAAAATTTCCAACATCTGTTGAAGATCAACTGTATCATTTGCCTCTTCACAGATGTGTTCAATAAGCTCGATTATCTTTGCTACCTATAATGATAGTGAGAGGTAACTTTGTCCCAGTTTTTCCTTGGACTATGAGGAAAAAAAGAATATATACATAACTGGTTGATATGCTGGTATTGATTCTATTGCACTATATCTACCAAGTGATGAGTGGTTCAGGGAATCAGGTGATGCTTCTGGGAGCCAGTGGGCTCTGGAGGGTTAATGAAATTGATCCTCTGGAAAAATCTGAGTGCTAGGGCATAGAACTGAGAGACCATGTCAAGTCAAGGGCTTACTTTCTTATAATTTGGTTTAGTTTCTTATACGTTTCTTATAGAGTGCTGAAACCAGCAATGGTTTTTTTGGAAGTTATTACATTACTAGAGGCAAAGCCCGTTGTCTCCAAGAATACAACGGGCGCTAGAGCTTGGCAGTGGGAAGAGGAAGGGGAGGAGTTGTCCAGTCTGTAAGGGCATGGGGTTGTCATGTGTGTTGTGTGGGAGGTTGTGGTGGCATGGTGGCAAATGAGGGTATGGGTGTGGAGATATGGGTGTCAAGAACCTGTGGTGTGGAATGTTTGTTCAGTGTGGGAGAGGACTGACCTTTGGGAATTTTGGCATATTGGTTACAGATGAGCTTTCCAGAGCCATGTCCTCAGATATGTGAAGGGAAAATCAGACTGGAGACTCTTCTTAGGGGAAGATTACATGGCAACCAATTCCTCCCAGTTCTGCATCATTTCCCTTCTTGTGTGAATTAGGCCACATTCACCGAAATGCCCCTCTGCCCTAATACACATGGGGTTGTCACAGTACACAGGTGTCCACCCTGTTCCTTTTCTTTCCATTTTTTTACTGTTGATAAAATGTTATGTGCCCACATGCTTCTTTCATGGTTGCTCCTTAGAAGAACAGATTTTTGAACCCTATTGCTTACTACCCAAAGGTGTCTCAAAGCGGTTTACAAACACCTTTTCCATTCGTCTCTCCACAATAGTCAACCTGTGAGGTATGTGGGGTTGTGAGACATCTGAGAGAACTGGGAATGGGCCGCAGTGACCCAGCAGGCCTCAGGTGTCTCAAAGCATTTTCCAATCGTCTTCCCTTTCTCTCCCCATAGCAGACTCCCCATGAGGGAGGTGGGGTAGCGAGCCTCACAGGGAAGTTGGCAACCCTAAGAGGAAGACACTCTGTGCACAGCAGTCTTGACCTTAGTAAGGTTTTTTATACTGTTTTTTTATTTGCCAGGCCAAGGTTATTTGTTCTCCATTTACAGTTTCAGGCTGTAAATATTTATTTAGATCTTCCTGCACTTTCCAGACTCACAGGACTGATGCTGGTCTGCCTGTCTGCGCCCCAGAATACAAACAGTTGCTGGTAAGGGCTGGCCATAATCCATAGGCCAGGAGGGACACCCCTGCACCACTTCCTGCCAACTGCAGGCAAAAATGGCTCCTTTGAAGGCTGGACTCTGAGGCATTGTACGATTTTGAAGTCCCACCTCTAAACCTCCAGGAATATTTCCATCCCAGGGGTAGCCAACCTCCAGGTGGGGCCTGGAGAGCTCCTGGAATTACAGCTCACCTGCAGAGTATAAAGATCAGCTCCCCAGGCAGAAAGGGCTGTGGTAGAGAAGAAACATTTAAGGCCTCCCACACAGGTTGTTGTTGAATTGAAAGACTTGAGGCCTACTGCACAGGGTTGTTGTGCAGATGAAGCAGGAGACAAAAGAGCCAATTTCTTCTGCAGAATAATGCTGTGCAGTGACCTCAAATCTGCAGGGAGTTGCAAAGAAGAAAGACACATGGCTTGGCTGTGTCGAACCCCCAGCCAGAGCAGTATTTTAAGTGAGAAGGGGCTTTTCTGTGGCCTCCCTGTCAGCCGTTTGGCAGAAGGAGAAATCCCCCCCCCCAAAGGAATGCCTACCCCCACGTCCTGAGGCTCCCCTGCATTGCTCTTGGAAAGGCCTCCTCCCCTCAGTCAGGGGCTGTTAAAGGCTTCCTTGCAGCAGGCCTGAAAGGGGGAGAGGGGGAGCACTCTCCAGCCTCCTGCCAGCTCTGTCAGGGTTCTGAGGCAATTTACAGTTGGACATGACAGTTAGGACAGCCTTGGGGCAAAAAGGGCTAGCGCAGCCTGTGTTCTCATCCCCCTTGGCAGCCCTGCTGACCTCCTCTCCCTGCGGTGGTCAGAAACAGACTGGCAGCCAAACTGGGCTGGGTGAATGGAATTTTGGTCTGTCCTAGTGAGGGGACAATTGGAAGGCGCTTCACACGCCTCCCCATTGGCCGCTTGGCCCTTGAGTGGCACTTGGAGGGGCGAATCAGGAGCCATTCGCCTCTCTGAGTTTTTATCACGGACAGAGCCCACCCTAACTCCTCCCCAATAGCCCTTAGGGCTTTATTTAACCGCAGGAGCGATTAAAGATATTGGGTGTGGTTTCTATGATCCTCTGAAGTGAGCAAAATGATGACTGATTGGAACTGAAAGTTTGTACTCTGTATTGTATTTGAAACTTGTTGATCCTGCTATGAAATAAATGGGATTCACAGGTCCATGAATCATAGGGCTTAAAAAAAAAAACCTTTACTCTGAATATGTACCATGTCTAGAGATTGTTTGAAAAAAACACACACAATTGGGGACTTTGGAGAGAAAAGACTGGTTGCCTGGCTGCAGGAAAACAGTAGAGAGGGAAATATTTTTAAATTGATTGTTGGTGACATTAAAAAAAATGTAAGTCCCCTGAAGTTAGGTTATATGGCTATAAATGAATCTATTTTGCAAAGAGAATCAGAATTAGAGGCCTTCACAACTCCCAAGGTTACTTAAGAAACTTAAGGCATTTTCTTAAGGCATTCATCACATGAATTCTTAGGTAAGCCATTTGCATCCACTGGAGTAACGGAACAGGAGCTTAAGACTGATTATCGATGGTAACCAGTACACCTATTAGAGGAGTTTTAAATTTAACTATAGTGTCCTGCAAATATTTTTTGGAGGGATGAGGGATTAGAGGGGATACTTATTAAATTTGCAGATGATACTAAATTGGGAAGGGTAGCAATCACAACAAAAGACAGAATTACGATACAGGATGATCTTGATAGGCTCGAGAACTGGGTTAAACTGAATAAAATGAAATTCAACAGGGACAAATGTAAAGTTCTGCATTTTGGTAGGAAAAACCACATACACCAATATAGGATGGTGGAGACTTGTCAGCATGTGCAAAAATGATCTAGGAGTCTTAGTACACCATACATTGAACATGAGTCAGCCGTGTAACTTGGGATTTGATAACCATCTTCAATATTTAAAAGGATGCCATATAGAGAATGGAGCAGAGTTGTTCTCTCTTGCCTGGAAGGATAGACCAGAACCAATGGGATGAAATTAATTCAAAAGAAATTCCATTTAAATTTCCAGAAGGAAACTACAAACCTTATCACTGATCATGTATGGGATATGCAGGAACAACCGTGTTCCTGCATATCCCATACAAGACAAGAAACATCCTTCAACAAAACTTGATTTCCAATTCTGAACCCCAGTTTGGAAATTACACATTCTTTATCAAGAACATCACAAGAGTTTTTAGTTTCATTCTGGGTAGGACTCAATCTCACTCTGAACCCAATATGAATCCAAAAGCACTTCAGTCTCAGTACTACTTACATTCTGATACAGATGTATTAGGCTAACAGGGATACCACCAAAGTAGTATTTGGTGTGCAGTTCTGGACTTCCCCTTTAACAACAATAAAAGTAACCTGAAGGCAGGCCCAAGTAGCACTTAGGGACCCAGGCAAACTGTGATCAGCTCTAGGGCAATATCCCAAAGTCTATGCTTTGAACATGATCATCTCAGCCTGACTGAATACTTGCTCTGCTTCGTCTTTGGTTTTCATCTCACATCTTGCTAACAGTTTACTAAAAGCTTGGAGGAATAAAATCTGTATTTCAGTCATCTTCCTCCACAGTTATTGGGGTTATTTTGCTAACAAGTGATATTACTTAACTGACTGATATTAATAGTTTATGAATTCTCACCAATAATTGGCTATGCTGAACAATGTTTTGGATTATCATGAGATGTACACATTTTATGAAATTGAAGTCCCATAATATTATAGAGTGCAACGAGTACAAACAATCACAAATGCTTTAAAAAAAAAGACACTTTACTGTGGATTAGTGGGATCTGGAAAAGCCTATAAGCAAATGGTGAGCATAACGTCACAGGTTCAAAGCCTAGCTATTCTAGTTAACATACTTCCTAGGAGGAGTGCTGAGAAATACCTTGATTTGACTGGCAGCAGCACTCAAAGTCTCAGAGTAGGCAATGCTAAGACAGATAGATGTTTTGACTAGTACAAAATTTTCACCTTGTCACATCCCTTTTGTTAAAAGAATTGTAAGCCACTTTCATTAATGTTTTAAAAAATGTTGCCTCAATGCTTAATATACATGACAAATACAAAATTACTCTAAACCTGTACAGTTATTCCAAAAAGTAACTGTACAGATTTTTAAAGTTATTTTTTAATGTGCCACTGTGTTTGCACAGCTAATGGAAAGTGAATATTTAAACAAAACCACGATATTTAAATTTGTCTGCAAACTAGTTCAAGAAAATTTGGCAAAGTGTACACAATACTGATAATCTGCTATTAAAGGGGCTTCAGTTTCATTCATTGTTCAATTGTAAAGACAATTACAGCCTTCAAAGTATACACACATATACACACACGCACACACACATGAATGAAGGTCCACAATCATTCATGGCCAGGTCCAAACTGCAGTATTGCAGTGTATATCAAAAAGGTGTTAATGGTTTCAGTATTTACCCGCTGCAGGGAAGCACGCTAAAAAAGGGCAGTATTTTCTTGTTCTTGTTCTTTTATTTTTTTTGGCTAATGGTTGTTTCACCATTAAAATGAAAATCTTAATGCATTTTATAATCAGAGGACAATTTGCAAATCATTAAGAGAAATGTAAAATTCCATTAAAATACAAATCAAGAGTCCCTCACTGGACTAATAATCTTTTTGATATTATTTTTGCATCTCACTATTTCTGTTCCCAATATTCGGGCACCACAAATTATCAGTTCTTGAACATGCTATTTACCACAGCCTACTTCTTTAACGAGAGACTGAGACATATAATCTGCTATTCAGAGCAGGTACTAATGAAGAATTCCATATATTCTAAAATTTAATTAAAACCCCAAAGATTTCAAATTAGATGCAATTTGAAATGCCTGGGGCAGAAATACATGCACTTGCGTGGCAAGGGTATCACGCTGAAAGTTGATACCGTAATTGGTCTTGATGTATTTTTGTGTTGCCAGGCTGAAGCGCAGAACTCATAACCATATAAAAATTCTCTGTAGATTACCTGCTCATTGAAAATGCCATCACTCAGGTAGTTCTCTACTAAATTACCATGCTACTAAAATGCACAAAGTGATTCGAAGAGAAGAGTGGCACAGCTGGTCGACGCTGCCAATGAGTTATGCATGCGCCGACGCTGCCTTTTTTCTTAGTAAAATATGCTCAGCTGAATATTAAAATATAATTGGCATTCAACCTAAGTAGCTTAAACCATTTTGTTATCTTCTTTTAAACCGATTTGGTTCCTTCACAGTTATTTTCAAGGATGCGATTCACAAACTAATGATACCAACATATTCAGCTAGATCTGTACTATTTTACATTTGTCATAAATAGGAACAGTTTCTACAGCCTTCTAGGGATGTTCTTTAACACTGGCTCCTCTTGAACATCAAAGGCCCATTTCACAGGGAAAAAAAGACAGTATGCCATTTATGTTAGTTCTTGCATATTTTATTCGGAAAAGAGGGATGAGATGCAAATTTTCTGTGAAAAGTATGCTTTTGTAGCTCTGTAACTATTTTCGCTATAAATATATATTGGCTGTTGCTTAGATTTGGTGAAATGACATAGATGTAGGTAGGTTAAGGGCATTTCTGGGTCATCTGGAAAGAATTTTATCTTCAACTTTTTTTAAAAGGTTGACTTGATCAATACTGTACATTTTTGATACTATGTTAATACTATGTTAATGTTTGATACTATGTTATGTTTAGTTAATAAAAGAAGAAAAAGCAACAACATCCAATAAAATGATATTTGAAATATTTAATACTTTAAAAGTGGTACACTTGTCCAAATGGTATGCAAATGTGACAAAAACCTTATTAATGTGAAAAAACTTATGCAAATTATAATCTAGGGTATATGTACTACCTTAAACCAAATTCCAATACATCATGTGGTTAAAAACACACAAAAGAAAGGTTTATTTTGGATGTCAGAAATAAGTCACATGCATTTTACAACTCCTGACACCTAAACACTCAATACATGAGGTGGGAAGGTTTTACTTAGAGTCCTTTTGCCCCCTTTTGTATATATGAAATAACTCTAGAATGGGATATTAACTTTTAAACATGATTTTCTGAATCAGTATTCTGGAAACACTCTTGGGGCACTGTTTTATAGCCTATGCATTTCTTGTTTACAAAAGGCAGAAGTTATACACAATAAATGGGATCATTGTTTACTAAGACACAGGCAATGATGTCCTAAAAGGAAAAAAATGTACAGTAAGTTTTGCATGTATTCTGTCTAAAAAAGTGCAACCAAATCTGAATTAACTCACATAAGCTGAGTCATAAAAAGAGTTGTACTTATATGTTACTATTGTTAATTGACTATCTCCTGTGTAGGCACACATAGGACTGCACATGAGCAGGCCTACCACTGGAGAAATCTATACAGCTCTGGGGGGGGGGAGTACTGTGCACCAAACAAGAACTTGTTCTTGCCCAGGGACCATGTGCTCCCATGCCACAGTGCCTCCACTTTCAATATCGCTAGTGCCAACAAAGTAGAGCAGGAAGCAGGAGGGATAATATGTGTACCTGCACAGAAGATACTCAATGAACAATAGTTACCTGCAACTTTGTATTCATCATAAATTTTTTGTGCAGTCACACATGGCAATTCTAGTAAGCTACTCACTAGGTGGTATGTTCTCCTTACTTGAACAGTGAGTGCAGTACTGCTTTTCCCACTTGGGCTTCTTGCCTAGCTTGCTGATCTATATCATAGTGCTATACAAACATTTCTGTTGATGGCCATGTAGAAGCTCAGCAGATCTCTATCAATGATACTCCATTGACGAAAGCTGTAAAAGAAACTATAGTTTTGGTAGAATGAGGCATGAATGTTTAGTGAGCATGGTAGCTCAGTGGTCCCCAACCTTTTTATCGCCGGGGACCACTCAACGCTTGACAATTTTACTGAGGCCCGGTGTGGGGGGGTAGTTTACTCCTCTACTCTCAACCACTGCCCTAACACTCTCTGATCGCTATGGTAATGTTTAAACATCCCTTCAAAATAAGATATAGACATGCCACAACAATGAACATAAGGAACATTTTATTTTCATGGACATTTTAACTCATGACAATGACAAATCAATGGGAACCCTGAGCTTGTTTCTCTGCAACGAGATAGTCCCATTTGGGAGTGATAGGAGACAATGACACGCAAAGTGTGTTGTAAAGGGCCGGGGCGGATGAAGTAAAGGGCCGGGGGGGGGAGAAGGCGTCCTTTGCAGCCCACCTCCAATTAGTTAACGGACCACATGTGGTCCGCCGCCCACAGGTTGGGGACCGCTATCCTAGCTAACATGGCTTTTCTTAAAGGCAAAGACAGTCTACCTGCATAAAGTCTGGGAAGATGGCTTCTTGCCTTTATTAGGGTCAGCAAAACTTATAAATAGTGTCCTGCCCCCATGGAACTCCATGTTCTTTTCAAATAAAATAAAATGGCCCTCCTAATGTCTAAGGAATGTAAAATTAATTCACTTTCAGTACTTGGTGTAGTGAAAAAATACTGGCAAAGTAATATCCTGCAATGTGGAACTTAGAAACTACTTTAGGTAGGAAAAGGGATAGGACAGAAAACAACCCTCTATGGAAAAATCTTCAAAAATGGAGAATCTACCTGAAGAGCTGCTAACTCACTAACTCTCCTAGCTGATGTAACAGCCTTTCATTGAGAGTTCAGCCAAAGAACATGTAACAAAGGGTTCAAATGGTTTACACATAGAATCATAGAATCATAGAGTTGGAAGGGGCCATACAGGCCATCTAGTCCAACCCCCTGCTCTACACAGGATCAGCCCTAAGCATCAACATACAACATCAGTTGTATCAAAACAACAGAAAGAGACGACTGGGGAATCAAAGGGTCTAAACGTGGGCAAAGATCACATAGCCCTTTAAGAAATCTTTTAGATAAATGGTACGGGAAAATTGAGTATATGTTCACACCCCTATGGTAGCATAATATGTCAGTGAGGTGGACCTTTAGAGAAGAAAAATCCATATCCTTATTCCTCAGGTTCAACAATTATTCAAATATGACCTGCAACAAAGCCTCATTATACACCAGGAGTAAAACTGCCCACTTATACATATTTATTTATTTATTATATTTATATACCGCCCTCCCCTCTGGCTCAGGGCAGGTTACACAGAACATAGGAGAACATACAAATAGATGCAAATTTATTGCATCAATAAACAGTAATAACATAACAACTGTTTCCTAACATTCCATAACTGGAGGTAACAACATTACACATATAATGGTGACCCTTAAAGGTTGGTTGTTTCACGATTCAGGTTAGGGGAGGCATACTGGGGGGCACAGTAGATGGTGTTGGTTCAGTTAACCTCAACAAAATGCCTAGTGGAAGAACATTTTGCAGTCCTGCAGACCTGTAGCTCTGGTAGGTCCCTGATCTCTTCTGGAGTTTATTACACCAGGTAGGGGCCAGATGAGCAAAGGATCTGGACTCACTGAGGTGTGCTTCTTTGGGGCCAGGGATCACTAGCCAGTTGAAAGTGGCAGACTTCCTTGTAGGAGATTTATATGACTGCAGGAGTATATCGTTAACCTCCAGCAAAAAACCTAAATCTCTATCCGAAATCTCCAAATCATCAGGTAGAAGTGATTTAGATTAAGATAAGAGACCTGATTGACACTGAATAGGTTTAGCTGTTTTTCGGGGAGAGGGAAGTATCCCTCTCTGGAGATCTCCATGAGGCCCAAAACTAGAAATAGGAAATCAGAATAGGGCTACCAGAATGATATCTGATTGCTGTCTTCTGGCTCTTTCTATAACACTGATGAGGAGCAAAAATGGAAGGAATGCAATAGTTTGTCTTTGGAGTCTGTCAATAGCAGCCAGCCATCCAATCCAAGAAAGGGAATAAATGAGTGAAGAAATAGGTAACCTCCAGGGGTAAACACTTAGAAAACACCCTGGGCATCATGGCCAAGTCAGAGGACAAAATTGTGTATTGGAACATCCACTTCCCACAAGGAAACCACGGGATTTTCTGATATGAACGATGGATACAAATAGGAAAGTATGCATCTTTCAAACTGATAACAATAAATCAGAAGTTTAACTTAGCTAACAGTAAAATTGATCAAATGGAAACCATATGAAATTTTGAAACACAGAGAAAAATATTTGATTTTTTGAGATCCAAAATGGGCCATTTTGTATTAACTAGGAACATCCTTGAGAAAAATCCTTCAGGAGCATGAGATTCCTATACCTCCTCAATCATACACTTTTAAATCAAGGTGATTAATTCCTGAGACAGGTCTGGTGTTGCTTGAATACAGGTTCTCAAGGAGGATGTTGGAACCAATTTAATCTCTGTTTATACACGTACAAAACATAGTCTTAACCCTCTTTCAGTTAGTCTTCCCCAGTCATTCATGATATCTCAATAATTGCACATCACCATCAACACTATCTTTTCCTTTGAAAAATGCCGTGCATGAAGGAGGACTCTGTTTGAGGAGAGATTAATGAAGATGAAGCATGTGAAAACATGACAAACTTTATAGTATGGTCCCTTTGCACAATCTTACATCACAGCCCCGCAAGACAGTGCCCCCCTGGATTCCCATACAACCTGTTTTTAAACCCTGTTTCAATCAGAAACCTAAGTTTAAGTCTCAGTGTCCCAATATAGCTTGTATGGATATTCATGTTATGTCAGCAAATGCCTTGTCCCTCAGATACTGAACTCTTGAAACAGTATAAGATGCAACATGAAGAAGTTAAATCTGGAAGGGAAGTTATTATAGAAATAAAGAAAAAGAGTTTGCATGGGAAGGTGCTTTAATCTCTCAGTGTAGACCCGCTGTGTTGCATACCCAGTGTTTCATTGTGGCTTTTTTATGAGGGCATGGGGAAGCTTATGGTAGTTCCTGTTGACAGGAGGACATGACAAATATTCTTTCCATGAACTCTGTGCTCTGTTCATGGTTCACAGCTACCATGCAATTTATTTGAGCCCCAATGATTTCAACAGAACTTCACTTCCAATAAGTGTTTTAAGAGTTGTGGCCATATACTTAATTAGGTATACAGGAACTTTCTTGTTCAATCAGTAATAATTTGGATTAAACTTGAGCGCTTTGTCTGAATGTAATCAATTGATGGCACAGAAAAAACAAAAGGGAAAAGTGAAATCAGCCACTATATGAACAGCCTGGGGCACAGACAATGAAGGGAACTAAGTAGTCCTTTTTATTCCCTGAAGTTGTGAATACTGAGACCTGTTTGAAGAAAATAATGGAAGGTACCGTATCACAAAATATGTGACATCCCACTTATCAATTCTATTCTCATATGAAATTTGCAACATGTAGATATGTAAAGCACTTGACACTTTCTAGGAAGGCTTCTAGAAGTGTTTCTTGTATATTCATTTGAAAGGGGAAAAAAGCATACAGAAGTAATGTGCTAGTTGCTAATTACTCGAGATTCACAGCATCAGACAGTACAGACTATAGAGGGGGAAATGAGGTGGACATTCTCATTCTCCAAAGAAGCTGATCCTCTGCATTTTTATGTAGAAGTAAATCCTACTGAGCTCAGTGGGAATCACTCCAAAGTAAATGGGAACAGGATTACAGTGAAACTTCATATAATTCCACTATGAGAAAAATAATAAAAATCATACTATTTACAACTGAGTTTACTTACCAAAAGGGAGTGTTAGTGGCCACAATCTAACAGGGAATTAAATGTACTTAAGCCCATTGATTTCAATGGGGTTGAGTATACTCAATTCTCTGTGGAATTGGTAACCAAACAGATACAAGAGTTCTGTACCAGCTGTTTATCTTTTAGCAACTATTTAGGTGGCAATATACATTAGAAGAAAAAACAGAACCTCTGCTTCTATGCTTGTCTTGTAATGCCTATATGCGTTACAAATATCTTTAAATATGTTTTATATGCTTTATTTACATGTATGTGGCCAATCAAAGAGTCTTTAAATTGTTTTGTCATATGGCAATAGTACCATCAAACAAGCAACAAGGTACTAAATTTTAGACAGTCCTTATATTTCAGAACATTCATCTCTTCTATTATATTCTTCCTTAGTATTTATAAAGTGTTGTGATACAGTGTTAGTTATTATTAAATATAGTGTTATTTAAATATAGAATACATTTTCCCCAAAAAAAGCACTGCTTTCTAATAGAAATTAGACATTTTTTGGAAATAAACTAAAGTTTAATTACTCTATCTTTGAGTAATTCTCAAAACCTGTAAAATCCAATGGAACAAGTTAGCAGAGCTCCCACTACAATCAGTACTTTGTGAACATATTGGGTGAGGTAGAATGGCCAAAAGAACAGACTATATATTGATAATTCTGGTCACTGAAAGAAAACTGAAGAAATATCCTCTAGGATTAAGGGTGTGTGTATATGTGTGGGGAAGGCCCAACTATTGGGCAGCCTTCTGCTATGAGCAAGAAAATGGCATTCCTAGGGAGAGAACATGGAAAACCAGTGGCTCATTAGTTTTTCTTCTGTCCAAATAACACACTTGCTCCTATTTACTACAAAATGCGTTTTTTTTTTTGTATTTTCAGATCCACCCCTTAGTCTTTTAGATGGCAAAAGGAAATATCCAAATGCTAAAGGAGTACAGGGTGCTACTCTGTCTCACTATTGCTAAGTATATTTACATATTTAAATTCTATAAATATGCCAAATTATATAATTTTATATGATAACTATAACTATAAATGCAGCAGCTAGGGTCTTCACTAGGACATCTTAGGGGGCCCATATTCAACCGGCACTTTGTCACCTGCACTGGCTACCAGTCTGGTTCCGGGTCAAGTTTAAGGTGTTGGTATTAACCTTTAAGGCTATACGTGGCCTGGATCTTGCTTACCTGCGGGACCGCTTGGTTGCTTATGCCTCCCGCAGGGCCCTTCACTCTTATGGGTATAAATCTACTGGTTGTCCCAGGCCAACCATGTTCACCTGGCCTCAATCTAGGCCAGGGAATTTTTGGTCCTGGCCCCAACCTGGTGGAATGAGCTCCCAGAGGAGCTAAGGGCCCTGCCAGAATTTCCAGCTTTCCGCAGGGTCTGCAAGACGGAGCTCTTCTGCCAGGCTTATGGTTGAGGCCAGGGCAGAGCCCGGGTTCTATCTTGGATCCCTTAGATCCATCGGCCAGCTCACTCTCTTGCAGGACCAACGTTATGACCTCTGACTGAACAGGCGGAGGTTACAGGATTAGAACGCCATTGTTGTTGTTATTATGTAACATATAATGGAACTTATGGGGTTTTATTGTAATTTTAATGTTTTATTGTGAACTGTCGTGAGACCTCCTGGCGAACAGCGATATACAAGTTAAATAAATAAATAAATAAATAAACGGATAAACAAATAAATAAATAAATAAATAAATAGAGTTTACCTTGTTAAGGCAGAAAAATAAGTTTAGGCTGAAAAAGAAAACCTTCCCTAATTTCTTTGTGTGTGTCCCCCCGCCCCCCCGGGAGAACATTTTCCTCATGGCTTCAAAGTTTCTAGAAAAATCTAGAAATCTAGATTCAGGAATGAGGACTTACCCTACCAAAGTGCCCTGCCCTGCTATGATTTGGAGATTTGTCTCTTGTTATAAATTTATAACAAATTCTTGAGGCCTCTTAAGAGGGGGGGGGGGAAAGCTTGCCATCCTCTGGTGAGGTTAAGGCCCCTTTTAGTCATCTTTTGTTTGGGTAGCTGTTTGGGTAGCTGGTTACTAACAGATTATTTTGTCATTTCAGACACAACTATTTTAGCAACTGGCTGCTAACTGGTTTTATTTACCTTGTCATACAAAGACACCTTAAGTAATTCCATATTGATTGTTCTGCTAGCTACATGAGTACATTTTATTTATTTGTTTTCTATGCTGCCCCTCTCTGTAAGCAGGCTTAGGGATGTTCACAACATATATTCCACATATCTGGAAACGCTCCGCTGGAGCTGTATCATAATCTGCTAAGGGGTAAGTGGGCGGAGAGTGGGTGGGGCCAGTCCGGATGAGGGGCCAATTGGAAGGTGCAAAGCGCCTTCCGATTGGCCCCTTACCTGGACGGACAGGAGCTCCAGTCGCTCAGGTGAGGTTCCAATCAGAAGGCGCTTTGCGCCATCTGATTGGGCCCTCACCCAGCCCAGACACAGTTCGAACCAAGAGCTCCAGCCACTCAGGTGACAGCCCAATCAGACGGCATGAAGCGCCTTCTGATTGGGCCCTCACCCAGCATGGCCACAGTTCAAAACAGTTGGAAGGTGTGAGGTGCCTCCCAACCAACCCCCTAGACTGTTGACAAACGTACATCCATACTTCGACACAATTGCCTAAGGAGCAGCTGCCAGGACCCTGGCCTGAGATCTTGCTCCTGCCCACCCTTGCCATGAGGCAATCGGACTCCTACCGAAAATAAGCGCGTCTGGCCCCAGGGAGGGGGTGCCTGGTGGAACAGCACTGCTTTGCAGGCCCTGTGGAACTTATGTAGTTCCATCAGGGTCCAGGGCTCAATTGGCAGCTCATTCCACCAGGTTGGAGCCATGGCTGAAAATGCTCTAATTGAGGCTAGGCACATTTATTTTGGCACAGGGATGACAAACATATTGGTGTTAGTGACCTTGTGGAGGCATATTGGGAAAGAGAGTACCTTATATACCCAAGGCCCAGACTGCATTTAGCCTTAAACGTTAGAACCAAAACCTTAAACTTGATCTGGAATGTTGTCTTCAACCCTATCTTCCCAAATGTCTTCAGTAGAATATCACTATTAACAAAATGTGATTTTCCCTAACAAATTCACTCAAATGACCATTCATTCAACAGAACATTTACTTTCCTCTAATACTCATACACATTCTGTTCTAACATTTGCTACTGTAAGAATACATTTGATTTTCTTCCTACTTAACATTGTGTTCTGTATGTTTGTATGCTATTAGTGCTGTAATAATTTTCATTTGTTATCGCTTTAATGTTTGTTTTTTTCAGTCTATAATTAAGTCCCATGCTGCACGACCATTTCAATTCTGATACTTAGATCAGTTTCGCAATTACCTTTGCCATATTTTATAGAATTAATAGGGTTAAAAGAAGTCATTTAAAGGGGAAAAACACTGCCTATCCTAATGATGCTAGATCAAGTTTTCAGTATTAATCTGCCTTATCTGTATTAATTTAATTTTCTTTATCTCTGTTAAAAGCTGCTTAGACTTCCCTACCTTCTTAACTCTGTTGATCAAAGACTTCACAGAAATATTCTGAGTACTGTGCTATATCAGTTTAATGCACATTGGATAATCTTGTAAGCATTATGCCATTAACCAAAGTCAGAAACATAGCTAAACAAAAATTTAAGTTGTAAATATTTATCTATTTCCTTAGGGAATTACTTCCAGAAGTGTACTGTAAATTTTTGAAGATCTAAACCTGTCTACATAGAAATCCTAAAATACTTTGAGGCCTTATTGATTTTAATGGGCCTCACCTTAATATCATGCTTGAGATCTGGCACCAATTTAGCAACTTAATTTCATATATCTTAGTACCCACAACATACTCAAAACGTATTCTACTGACTGCTAGTGTAAGTATCTTAAAGAGGTTACACTCTATATAAGGAAACTGTGAAAGGAGAAAACAGAAGTTTAGAACTACAAAACAGTTAAGAGGAAGTGCTGGAAAAGAACATATGGTGAGAACAGGATATCCAGACATGTTTTGTTAAGGAAGGGGGATCCTTGAGATTGGACTTCCAGAAGAAAACCAAACTGGTAAATAGGATTGTTGCAGGAAAAGGGAGAAACAGGGCAAGAAGCTTGAAGACCAGAGCAGGAGGTGACATGGAAGGATGACAGCAGATGACATTGTATACAAGGAGTTGTAATAATAGGCTGAAATGTTTCTAATGGTGTTCCCCTTACTATGTTGATTTATGTCCAGTTCCAACACATTTACTAGTGTCATGCTTCAAGGACACAGGGAACACTGACAAATGGCTTGCCTAGCTCCAAATATTGTCACTGACTAAATGCGTCCTCAGCTGATACATTTGGGTTTAGCATGGGCCATAATACTAAAATTAATACTAAAATTAGGCACACTTATAGCCCCCCTCCCCAAATCTAGTGTAGGTACTCTAATAAAAACCATACTAGATTATTCTGGCAGAAGCAGTTCCTAAAAGTACAATGTTATAGCAAAATTAAGAAGTCAAAAGACAGCAAAACTTCTCCTTTTCCAGCAGGACTGAAGTGGCTGATGTAACTGCTTGTACTACAGCTGTTCTCTTCCAGAAATGGAAAGCTTTTGATCCATCTTTAAGTAATATTTGTAGGTTTTTCATACTTGCTATTAAAGAGCCATCTTTGCAATTAAATCACAGTTCGACATGGTTCCTCCTGCTCCCTCCTATGTCAAGGGTCTCCTTTACGCTTCAAATTCCAAATCACTGAGATGTACAGTAGTATCAGCTTCCTGCTATGTAAACTGTTCAGGCTTGCCATGCGGTGACCTCTCTGTATTGATTCAAGACATCTGACAGTCTGCATGGGTGTCTTCTATCTCTTCCTGCTCTTTTGATCAGTCCTTTTCTACTCCTCCCTCACTTTTTCCACTTTTTCCAAGATTTCCACTGCCCCTGAAAAGTACATTGCCAGGCTCCAAGCCTGGAAGAATACATTTTTTTTACTTTGTAAAAAAATGTAAAATGGTATCTGAAGGTTTAAAATCATCTCACTTCACCAGGCAATTTATCACGAAACTCAAATTAATTTTAAATTTCAGTTTAAAGCCAACAATGGAAAAATAATAGCCTGTACATATCCAAATATTCCATATGCTTTTACATATATTTTTAGCAATGACCCTTTCATTATTATTAAAAACAAAAGGTTTAGGATATGCTACCCACACAAAAAGCAAACTAAGCACTAGGCTTAGTGCTTAGTTTCAGAATACTTGCAAGCAATTCTGCTTTCAGAGTTTCAACAGTAAAAATAAAGGCAGCATCTAAGGAACACTTGACCCTTGGCATTCCATTTTCATGGGCAAGCACTCTTCCAAACCAGGGTTACAAATAGAACACAGAGATATTTCCCCCAAGTTGTTTTGCAGCAACTTGTTGTTTTGTGAAATTCTGAATAAAAAAGACACAATACTACTCCCATTCCAGGTGATAAGAGACAAAAGAGTGGATCAAGATTCCATTAGCTTTCATTGGCAAAAAACTGGATTTTCAGCTTGCTGTCATTTGGTTTTATGGAAAACCCTGTACCAGTGGTCCCCAATCTTTTTATCACTGGGGACTGGTCAATGCTTGACAATTTTACTGAGGCCCAGGGGTGTAGTCTTTTGCTGAGGGATGTTGCCACTGCCTGAGCCCCTGCTCCATTTGCTTTCCTGCCAGCACCCCTGACTTCCCGCCGCCCGCTGGGGGGCGCTGCCAGCAGCAGCTGTGCAGTGCCATGTTGAGCGGGAGCCCCAGCCATGGTGGCTGCTGGAGGGCACCAAAGGTGAGCCAGCGGCAGAGTGGCAGGGCAGCCCCCGAGGCAACAGCCAGGGAGGAGGACAAGGAGGAACCGCGGGCCGGTACCAACTGATCCCCGGACCGGGACCGGTCCCCGGACCAGGGATTGGGGACCACTGCCCTATACAACAGTATTTTCTCCCTGCTACAAGACATGCTGCCTTCAATTGGAAGTGCAATGGGACTGCCTACCAGGGGGAAATTCAGAGGGGATAAAGGTTTCTGCATGCTAGCATTTCATTAAAAATTGTTCTCAAATAAGTGGCTCATTGCATGTATGCAGATGTAAAAGGGGCTGGTTGCAATGGATAAGCAAGGATCCCATCATCATCTTACAGACAGTCACATTCAAGCAGAAACCATGCAGTGGGTAAAGAGACAGCTTGTCCTTGTTTACTGTGCTCATTTACTTCGAGCTCTGCTGTCATTCTGAATTGCCTTTAGCCACCTTAGCTAACCAGCTCTTCTCCCATTTAACTTTGAGATGGAACTGTGTTTCCAAAAAGTATACATGCAGGTATTACTGGAATCTGTAGAGAAATCAAATCAAGGCAAATCATTCGGAGTCCACGCTTAGAATAAACAGTTGGCCAGACAGAGCGCAGCTGAGCAGTCACATGTGATTATAGCAGCGTCTGAAGAGGAGAGTATGTAAAACCGAAAAGCACTATAAACTGCAACTAACTGTGAGCTGGTTTGGCGGGGGGGGGGGAGGAAATACAGACACAGAGATATACTATTTGCTGGTGTATAAGACGACTGGGTGTATAAGATGACCCCCCAACATTTCCACTCAAAATATAGAGTTTGTTACATTACATTACAGTACTATAGGCCACTATGGGCAGCTACGTCTATCCCAACTGAAGTGCACCTGGCATATAGGACGACCCCCCCCCCACTTGGAGGCATGTTTTTCAGGGGGAAAAAGTAGTCTTATACGCCAGCAAATACTGTACTTTTTTTGTATCCATGTTACTACTTCTCTGTTTTTTCTTGTTTGTTCAGTTGGACATAAGAGCATTATCCCCGCGTGTAAAACAGAAGCTATCGAAAACCAGTTGCTGAAGATATCTGTAGAAGAGACCATTATGTTCACAAACTAATATCCATTCTGAAACACTGCAATTCAGAAAACAGGGCATTCCTCTATGAGGAACAGATCAAAAACACCCTAGCTGGAGCTGAGGCAATAACCAGTGACCTTTCATATGTTCTGCTAAATACTTCTAGTTGTCAAATACCTGGATAAGGGCTGCCATTCAATCTGATAATTTATTATGATATATTTACAAGATTTGTGTGCTAGCTGTCTGCCTAATCATGGACAGTGGTAGAAGGCCAGCTTTTGAGAAAAGTAAGTGAAAGATAAGAATCCTGCCCTCCTAGAAATTCTGCCCCATGCAACTCCTGGACACATGTGTAAGTACGCAAAATCCTTTATCCTTTTATTCCATACTAATCATGTGCTGGTGGAATGGATGCAGAGATAAAAGCAAAGTGCAATGCAAAAAGGGGGGGGGGGGAGCTAGCACAGTTCCAATGGATGTTGATAATAGTCCTAGTGGACAACACAACATTGGGGACTTAAATTAAGGCACAGCAAGGTACATTTTCTCTAAATTAGAGGTTTATGCACCTTTGGCACTATGACCTGAATGAACAACATAGCCAAGAAAAACATACGCTTCCAAAGGATCTTATTGGGAGGTGACTGCTGCATGCTAGTGTAACAGTAACAGCCTGAGGGCTGCTATTAGTCACAGGCAGAGAGAAGCCTTTTTGGGTACCCAATTTTCTTTTCATTTCTTTAACAAACCAGCTGGTTTGAAAATGTACTACTCTCATTTTACTGAGGAAGACAGCCTCAGGATATTTTCCAGTGGCTAAGCCTATAAATTCATTGACAGCAACACTGATTTCAGGATCAGTCCATTCGTCATTGAATTCAGTTTATTGGCTGGGCCATTCCCTCCGTTAAAACAGATTTACGGTTTCTTCTCAGTCTAGCTGAATCTTTTCTTCCATTACGGTATTGCTCTTATCTAACTATAGTCAAGATCTCTCTCCTGCAGCTAGCCCTCCAACATCTTTCTGTTTCAGGTTACTCAAGTTATCCACTGATTCTATATTATTTTCTGAAGAACTATTGAAAGATGAACAGATTCTTCTGATGAAGTGAAACGTGTATGTGTGTGTATAATAATGGGGAAGGAAATGGCAAACCATAAAGAGTCTCACCAGTCACAGGAGATAAGAAAAGGCCAAGGCCAATGGTGCAAAGATCAGGCTTTATGAGTTACCCATGCTGCTATATTTTGGGAAGGCTCACTGGAAAGATACTGTCACATATGATAACATAGAGCAAACACTGGGCGTAATTTGTGTAAGTAATCCCATAGATGGTTACACGGAATGATGCAATTAAAACCTTGCTTTGCATTGAGTTTGTCCCATGCTGGGTGTAGGAGGCCTACTTAATGAAAACATTAGAAACTGCTGGGAATTCCAGGTCCAAACATTTTGATGGGGATCCTTGTGATCTTTTCTTAGCAACAGCAGCAGTTCATGCACATATACACATATACATTCATCTCTTTATGTTCTCCAATTGATATTTGCATTCTACAAATAGAAAAAGCCAATATAAAGCCCTTTTTCATATTAATACTAAGCATTCCATAGTCTTTTTACATTTTCAAAACACTTCACATCCACTATTTTGTACTAATTTTGTACTCATTCCTCATAACATTGTAAGGTACATGAACATTAATACTCCTATATTTATATATATCCTATATTACTCCAGATATGAGAACTGATAGCTGGGGATAATGGCTTAGATTCATAGCAGAGGAAAGATTCCAAGTGGGATTTCCCAATTCATAGCTCAGTCTCTTACTCACCAGCTACCTTAATTCCTGATCACTTGTATGGAAGCGGATCACCTTATTCTTGACTATAGTCTGCAAAACCAATCTAACTATGCCTGAGAAAGTCCATTAGAAAAGTAAGTCATACTAAAACACTAATATCAAGTCAGTATTTCCTCCCACCATTCAATTTATTTCCAGCTACCTCTCTATCAATCTTTTAACAACAAAGAACCAATATATTAGCCATCTGAATGTTATAGTCTTTTGAAGCTATAGAGAAGTTATTAAAATAGCACCATCAACTATTATGTCCAGACTATGAGGATCATTTATGCAGCGTTTCAGTTTAACATTACCTGTTTAGACACCATATAGTGGTGATGTATGACAAAACTAACAAGATGGCAACCAACTAAATTAAAATGTGGCCTCAAAACACATTTAAGAAGAAGAACCCTTTAGACATTACTCCAGCTTTGAGAAACCACTTATCTGTGAGCACCTCCCACAAGACTAGATTAATGTTTAAATAAGTCAGCCACATGCTCCCACCCGCACAACTGACACCTTTCAGGAATCAGTTTCTGCCAACTTGAGTCACTGAATCATTCCCCAGTCATGTAGGAACTGCTTGTGGATAAGTGACTCTCACATAGCTGGAACAATATCAAAAGGGTGTATTTACCACGTGGTATTCCTATAATACCAGCCAGTGTAGTATAGTGAGTTAAATGCACTCTGTAGATCACAGGCAACCCCATGCACAATTCTCATGAATCAAAAGAGCCAAATTTCAAAATATAGTTGCAATTTCAAAATATAGTTTTATTTTGTAATGATGACATCACTCCAATTTCTCAAGAAAATGCCCCCTTTCCTTAAACATGAGTCTGGTACCATGTACTCAGGAGAGCCACGTGGCATCTCAAAGACCCACATGTGGCTCCTGAGTTAGAGTTTGATTTTTGGATTTGGAACAGTCTCATTCCCATTCTGCTAGGAAGCCTACAGGCTGACCTTGGTCCAGTCTCACTCACTCTCCCAGCCTACCCCAAATAATAATAAGGAAAAAAACCCTATGGACACCAACCTGAGCCCTCTGGAGTAAAGGTGGAATAAAATTGTATTAGAGAGATTTACAAACCTTGTTCCAAAAGTGGATGGTGGAAAGGAGGTATTGTCAATTTCTTTGTCATCCAGGGATTGCAGAAATAGGCCTGAAGCCAGGCAACACACTGTTTCAGTGGCTCTGTCATTTCTTCTGGGGCTTCACATACTGCACAGGAAACCAAGGATTCCACAGTGCTGGAAGAGTGGTAACATTACTTTAATGTTTCATACTCTTAACTACAACATGATTGGGGGGGGGTTATATTTATTTTTTAGAATTCTTCAAAACAATCGAATGGGATATTTATTTTAAGCCTTATGCAGAGTTAATTGGTTGGATAAATGAATATTAGCTTAAAAACATGAACAGCAAGATAACAGGTATATTTCCAGATAGGTGGAAAAATCACGGTAGTTCTTATTTATGCGTTAGAGACATTTCAACCCCATCAGACTTGAAAAACCTATAACATTTTGTTGATGCCTGCAATAATAATAATTTCAAGCATCTTTTGTTCAACTGTAAAGCAAATTTACTCCTCTTTAGCCAAATAAATGCTTCTGAATAGCAACAGTAACAGTGCAATCCTAAACAGAGTTACTCCAGCTTTAACCCATGGGTTTAGACTGGAGTAACACTCTTTAGGATTGCATCATGAAATTGTTTAAGATTCTTACTAGGAACAGCAATTCCTACATAAACTAACCAAGGAATTTCAACATCACATAAGAAAGTACGACTGCTTAAGTGAGACATGCAGAGGTGGTGAGAAAAGGGCAAGCAATAAGCAGGAGATGGACAAAATAAGACATTAGGACTTGTGTTTCCAGCAGAGTAAAAGGAGATTGAAAAGGCCATAGAAGCCTACAGAAATCTTTGCTACCAGTAACTTAGAACAGCTTGATCCTGTGTAGATGGGTCCTAAAATATAGACATATAAATGTTCAAAAATGTTTTTAGCATCACTATTTTATATTAAGGCTGTTGAAATATAGGGCCCATTGAAGAACATTTCTTCTTTATTTATTTCAGGGACTTCTCAAAAGTATCTTGACATTTTTCTGTTTGTGGATTCCCCAATCATTTGTCCTGTATTGCTACAGTCCTCTTTGTGGATATAAAACCAAGAAGGTGCTAGAGTTACAAAGTGACCCATGGCCACGGATAAAATATACTTCTGCTTTTCACCTTATGAATTAGTTGCAGTGCAACAATTCAGAACATCTGCCAATTTTTAAGGGGTTCTGGCATAATTTTATACCCATAAAATATAATTTACACTGATATATCTGCCTACCCCTGATTTATACAAGTCATTTCTGCTGCAGAACACCACTCCAATGTTTTCCTAGGATTACCTACTTATTCATACTTGTTACACAGATAATTTTTATTCTGAAGGAAAAATGTATTATTTCAAATAAATAGGAATTTCGTTAAGATCAAAAACATTTCAAATCCCGACTCCCCCCCAATCGAGTTTACTATTACAATTTGTGCGCTTTTCCTCTTCTTTAATACTAACTTTTGAACTATTCATAATCCTTTTCACTTTCATTAAAATGAGTATGAAAAAACAGTATTCATGATAACAGTGAGGGTGACAGTGGGGGCCTTCTATACTAGAATCCATAAATCCAAATCATTATCGAGCTGCAGCATAAGGTTGTTCAAAAATTCTCAGGACTTTCCCCAGTGGGCAGAACATCCAAATAATGACTTCTTGTCTTGTTGTACTGAAATCTTGGGGGAAAAAATCTTCTTGCCTCTTTACCAGCGAGCATACAGGGCATTAACCAAATAGCAAAAGATAATCTTCTCATGCCAATCATCACCTGAACTGCTGCTACAGCAAAATAAGCAAAGAGCCAACCTTCTGCGCAAACAATTTCAACACAATTTCTATCAGCACAAGCAAGGGAGTTGCTCCTTTTTTGGTTCTAGTGAGCTGATATCACAATATCATTGTTGATGGTAGTAGTAAATGAGTTGCGCCTGCAAAAAATACACGTTCAGACGCAGGGCAAACAAAATATACATGTAAGCAAATCCACTTTGGGGGGCAGGGTGTGTCCATTCAAGCTTGCACATGCAGAAGTCACACCAGCATTTGAAAAGTACCCTTTAATGTCATTATTTCTGCCCAATTTGTAATTGTTTGCAGTTAATACACAAATCTGGTAGATAAAACCACCTCCCCCTTACTTTACAAAGATCACAAAGTATTAAGCTGCAAATGAAGGAAAGGTCTTAAGCTTTACTTGGAACATTTGATAAATGCATCGGTTGTTACATATTCCTTTTTTTTTCACGATGATAGGCACTACAATATAGTGCAATGTGTCTCAAAAAATTTCCAACTTTGGGCACCATTGGAAAACTCTGCCTTCTCACCACCCCAACTAGGGAGGTTTAAATGGGGGGAAAATAGACTTCTTCTGATTTAGATTTCAGGAACAAGTTCCATATCTCTGTTGGAGGACTCCTTTTTTGTGGGGGGAGGGTGCTGGAATTCTCACCAACCAAAAGAGCCACATGATTAGTGTATGCCCTGTGCATCATCCCAAACATGTTCCAACAATAATCATTAAACTATTACTTCTGAGCATCTACGGTTGTCTTTTCCCACCACTGGAAATTTGGTTTATAGGCTCTCATTCAACAGTGATATGTTTTCTAGGCTATTATTCAACAGTGACATATGTTGACCTAGCCTCAAACATACAACCCCTCCATCTGTACAACCATGTTATAATCAACAAGGATGAGTTGTGTTACTTTTTAAAAGTTGAACAGTTTTGCCTTGCGGTCAGTAATGATGACATTATTCTAATTTTCTAAAGAAATTGCCCACTTGTCTGGAAGATAGGTTGGGTGCTATCTTCAGACCCCAGTTTCAGCAACATAGGACAAGTAATCCACTGCATTCTTGTGAAGCTGTATGATGAAACTTGGGTTTGGGTAGACGTCAGAGCTCCAAGTTTAATACACATATAAATACACTATACTGGCTCCAGAAAGCTCTATCATAGAATCATAGAATCATAGAGTTGGAAGGGGCAATACAGGCCATCTAGTCCCCTAACTATACATACTATACCTAAGGTTCCAATCCCACCCCAATACAAGCTCAGGCAAGACTTCTGTATTTAATGGTGAAGCCTGATAAACCCTGAGATGCATGAATAAGTTCGAATGCATCAGAGAGCATATTGGGAAATGAAACACACAGTAGTTCATACAAACACTTTAAATAACCAACTACAAATGTAAAATCAATTGTACAGTTGCAGCACAATGAAGTACTATCTTGATAGCATCTCTCTAGAAAAATCGATCTTCATAATTCATAAATGTAAAAAACTGAAATTGCTAGACCAATAACAAGGAGAAATATTGACACATCACTTAAGTCAGGTAACTTGTATTTCAGCATGAACAGTGCTCACAGACTGCAGAATAGACACAGGTGCTTGGCTGCCATCAAGCTACATCTGGCCACTAGAGCAGTGCTATGTAGATCCATCTTTAAAAGGACAACTCTCACAGCATTCAAAAAATTGAAACTGAAGCTGTAGCACCTTAGCATTCTGCTTCTCTTTATCAAAATACCTTTCCTCTGCATCTGAAATGGAACTCTGTTTGTGTAATCATATTCCAGAAGGGTGAGACCCAGCAAAAAAATGGAGTGTTTAAGTGGATGACCCATCTGAGTGGGGAGAGAGGCACAGATGCCCGAAAACCTGGAACAATGGCATGAATATAGCCTTATTCAGGTAGCCTGAACAACCTTTTAACTGACCCATGTACTTTTACACTGCCCATGGTAAAGCACTTGGTTTTAGTTGTGGGATGAGCCATCTACAATGAGTTTTTCCGCTGGAAATTATCCAGTGGGAGAAGTGGATTCTAGAATTCAGAGACACTAAGATGCTGGTCAGTCTTTCTCTGTCTTTGTAGTTTAAACTGATAGTTGTTAGGACTATTTGCATTGAAGTATGAGCAAATGAAACAGAATTCTACCATACAGCTGAAACTGTGACACCCAGTCTTGAAAAATGGTTCCCTTTCACACTCTCAACATATTTGTTTAAGTTCAGTAATACTTAAAAAAAATCATGACATTTCTGTATTATCTGAAAACCATGTAAAGACTTCCTATCATTATGACATGGATCTAAAAGTATAGATGATTAACATTCCATGTGGAAATAAAAAAGAGGTTACTACCTTTACACCTGAATGTCATTTAAATAGTCTTCCTTTGATAGATGAAGACAAAACTACCCCCAAAATTGCAGATGAATTGTCTGTTCCCTAATGATTTCAAAACAATTACAGGATGCAGAGCAATCTAGTTAAATTTTATTCAAAAGCTTACTACACTTGTGTTTTCTCTTATTTTTCTATCAATGAAACCCAGGAGGCTTAAGCACAATTCATTATGTATGAGACCAACTTACAGTGCTTGACTGTTGATTAATAGGAAAGTTTGCAGTATGTACATTTGCAACATTAGATGCATACAATATGCTAACTTATTCTTCCACTGAAGCTAATTATTTACAAAAATGACTACTTGAAACTACAATTTATTAAATGCATGCATCCAGTCTCAATTTGGCCCCAAAAGACAGTCTAGAATGAAGATCTTTTACTTGATGTGACAACTTGTAGAAACAGTGTTATTAATATTGTAAATGTGGCAAATAAATAGTTCAGATAGCCTTATGTCTGTGTTATTTCACAGTTGATTCAATGAACAAGCCAGCTCCCCCCCCCCACCAAAAAAGTGTAATGCCCATATGAGAGGCATTTTTTTTGCCTGCTTAAATTAACTTTCCATAAAAAAGATGTCTGTATATTGGCAATAAAGTTTTTTAAGCACCTGGGAAAACTGAAATAAAGGGATACCATGCAAAGTCTTTCAATTATAATTTCAACTGAATTACTGTTACAGAAATTTTATACACAATTTATGCTCTGTTTAGTTTGAAAAATTTAGCTTAGCACCGACAGCAATTCTTCATAAAGTTTGGCTGCTTACATTCCACTTACCTTTAATTTCATTCAAGTGATCCAGATTTGCACAGAATTATAGCCATTCTAAATATTTTAATTTATGTAGAATCAAGTGGGCATGGGTGCACAAAACATACAAACATATGGTCATTGCCTTCAGGAAACATCACTGACTTGAAACTGCATTTCTTGGTGTCTATCAAGTCCTCATCAATATGTAAATAAGGGCACATAATATACACTGAAAATTCCAAATAAAAATTCTACCTTTAGGCTAGATAAAATCTTGAATCATGATTTACCAATAATATTGATATGTTAGTGCGTAGCTAGGGATTGTACTCATAGGACATAATGTTTTCTTTCCCAAAATGGGATCCGTTTTCAGCTAAAGTGGTTAGGAAACATGTACATAGATTCACTCCCATAGGAAGCATAACACATCTCTCTCTGAAGCCTTCATATCACCATTTGTGGAAGCCTTATTCCAGAAAGCTTTTGATGGAGGGTAAACAGTTTTCAACAGATGTGGCTGTTTTATTCCTGTTTGTCTGTTGATGTTGCGTACTTTAATTCCTTGTGTGTTTCAAACAATGTTTTAAATTTGTAAACTGTATTTTTGATTTGTGTTTTAATTTTTAAAACTGTGCTATTACAACTTGGTTGCTGCATTGTTTGCAAACTTGTGTCCAAGGAGATAAGGTGAGATATAAACACTTTAAATAAATAATCTTGACTGGAGCTGCCTTTATATACTATGTGGCTGAAGCAAGTCACACACAATTTAAATGTGAGAGAAGAGTGACTTTTATTTTCAGATGCCAAGGCAAAGTGGTGAACATGTATAAGTGGTACACAGAGGGGCAAAAGTGACTCAGCTGCTAAACTGGAAGGTAACTGACACCAACAACTTTGTTCTATTAGGATTTTGGTTAGATCATTTAGGGGGGGGGAAACACTACCTAGAAACACTTAGTAAAATTTTTAAAAAGTTCATACATTAAGGACTACCACCGGCCCCTTGTGCCCATAAAAATGTAAAAACGGACAATTGTATTATCTTGATGTAAATGCAAACAGGTACAATCTTGGCAAGTTTTAGTCTTCATACATTCTTGAACAGTTTGTCCTTACAGAATTGTATAACGCTTTCATAATTGTGCCAAGGTCAGGTTTATCAGAGGCAATTAACTGTGTGAGCAGTTGCTTTAGGGCAACTTTAAAATGACTTTACTCATTTATTATCTCAGGTTCTCCATCTCAGGCCATGCCCTTCAGTGGCATGCAAGTGTTGCCCCGATACCATCTCTGCTTTGGCATCACCAAAATCCAAGGCCTGTTCTGGAAAGAGGTGTTTAGTCAGCATAATGCTTTCATTGGCATTCTCATTCGATACAGTCAAACCCATCAATGGGTTCGTCTATGCTCGGCTGTATAACAATCAAAGCTGAGGCCTTACTTGTACCAAAGAAAATGCTATGGTGTCAGTGTATCCTTTGTGTGATGGTATTGTCCCACCTCTACACAGCAAGACCGGTTACAGACCACCTACCTTGGCAAGCGGCCATCATTGCTTGGGTGAATGGGCAAAGGAGCTGCGAGTTATGTCCACACATCTTTGCAGAGAGTGGGAAGGCTGTAGTGCTTGAACCCAATTGTGGGCCTGCATGGGCAGGCACTGAGCAGCACAGTGAGCATAAAAGGACAGCCAGTGTGGATGCCCAGCCTTCTTTGCCTCTTGCTGCTGTGGACTACTGCTGCTCCCTACCTCCCACCTTATTTTGCATGATTTTGTTTCTTGTTTTCATAACCTTTATGTCTATTCTGTCACAGCTTGTGGTTTTGGTTTGGGGACAGATCTTTCGTGCCAGGCTTCACCTAGAGTCAGGACACTCCTCATGAGGCAGCCCATGTGTGAAAGCAGAGGCATCTTCCCTGTTGGGAGACCAGTGCTGTATGTGGTGAGGTGGCTGAGAGGACTCCAATAGAGGCATCACCTTCTCAGGGGGCTGGCAGGCCTGATGGATAGGGGGAGCTTGAGAGGCATATTGCTTGGATCCCACATGCAGGTCTGCCAGTGGAGTTCTCTCTCCAAAGGACTGTTGTCTGCTGAAGGCATGATGGGGAGGATGTTTGGGGATCCGACCACATCAATATATTTGCCTACACTCATTTGTATAACAATAAAAGCTGTGGCCTTACTTATGCCAGGGAAAATGCTATGGTGTCAGTGTATCCTTTTTGCTCCAGCATTGTCCCACCTCTACCCACCAAATGAAAATACCCTGTAGATAATGTCATCTGCTGCTACATGCAGGATTCTGAAATGGATGGATGCCTTGATAGTTCTACTCACTATGATAGACCTTGTGAAGCAAATATTATTCTACAGAAGCAGGAAATTCAAATAACAGAATGGGCTATGCCTCTTCAGAATGTAAGTCACATTTGCTTATACTGTGTTAAAACTTGCACAGTAGGAATCTAGTTAAGCTAGACTACTTGTACTAGGACTGTTTCATATGTTTATTTACATGACCTTCTTCTTGTGCACAAACATTACAGAACTGTATATCCTACCTCTGGCCTAAATTCCACCTTACATACTTAGGATTCAGCAATCCATTCTGCAGTGTGTGATGACCAGGTCTGAGTCACAAAGCAAAACATTCCTACACCTAAATGGAGGCTGCATTGAAAGCATTAAGAACTAGAGTTCTGAGAAAGATGTCTGTGAAATATGAACATGTCTGTGGTCATTATTTTTTTCTATACCGACTAGTGGAGAGTCAGGGCCTTTTACTAAAGAATGTTAACATTTGTGGTTGATGGTGTTTCATCTCTGGGAGTGAACTGTCAGGTCTTCAGGTAGTTCTCTTGTTCAGAGCTTAGAGGTGACATTCCTGCCCCCAGTGGATGGGAGGGGAAAGATGTATATGATGCATATATATGCACCTGAATAAACTGGAATTTGGGAGAGAGGCGACAGCAGCAGGGGTGACTTATGAAATTTCCACAGTACAGAATCTCTCTGGGGGAGGTGGGAGGTGGAGAAGTAGAGCATTTTACCTCTACTTCAAATCTTCCTGTATATTTGTAAACAGAGGAAATATTACCAATATACTGTAAGACTCATATAAAGTGAGTCAAACCTGGAATTGCTCACAATTAGGGTAAAGAGGGAATATATAACATCATGGTTAGGGGCAAAGATGCATGAATGAACTAATAGAGAAATATATTTATTTCTGCAATTCATTTCTAGAACCTGAGGATGCAAAACATGTACTCTACTCTTCATCCTCCCCTTATTTCCTACAATCAATATATCTAATTCCATATGGGGACATAAAAAATATAATTGACATGGACCTTGGACAGATGGTGTTGAGATTTCTCTATAAATCTGAATAAGTCATAGATTTGCATAAAATCTGATACCTTAAAAATAATAGAAACCATATGAGTGTATGTTCAAATTTACCTCAACCTGAAGAGTGAGGTCGACAGTAAACTAGGAAGTGGAGTAGGACCTGCAAAGGAGACCAGCCACTCCCATCCCAGGGAAAGATCAATAAAGATATAAAGCAGCTGGATCAGGGGGTGGGTGTGAGGAAGCCATATGACTACAGTGGGGGAGAGGCAAGGGAAGGAAGGAAGGGAATAAAAGGAGGCTCCAAAACAGAGGCCAAGGAAGAAGTGAATGAAGAGGTTGCGAAAGTACCTTTCTGAGACCGCAGGCATGTTCCAACAGCTTGGAGCAAAGTAGGTGGTGGTTTCACCTCAGGTGGGTTCAGTGAGTGTGACAACTATATTCCTCAATAAAGATGTAAAATACACATCTATAAAACACTGCATTGGATTGCAGGGGTATTTTTTCCTTCTTATGAAGAAAGCTGATAGAGGCATTACCGTTTTCTCATTTGCAGACATTTCCCTATCCAAGGTGGCAAAAATTAGGACCAACAGACTGCTTCTAGGGATTTCAGAATGCTAGAGAGAAGGTTGTACCTTGTTGCAGCATTTTGAGTATTTTTAGAAGGAATTGGGGAAGAGCTGGTCTTTTAGGAAAAAAGTAATCTACATTTTGTATCTATCATCTATCTATCATCTATCTATCGTTATACAGGATTATAATGAAATAGCAGTGGAAATTATAATGAAATAGCAATACACTACAGCCTTATCTTTGCTAGATGGTTTTAAATTTCAGAGTTCAAATAAAATATTCACAAACAGGGCAAGTCCATAGCCCCTTGAAAGCCCAGTTATTCGTACAATGGCCAACTACTGGAAGTATTGCTTCAATCTTTCTGATTTGAATTTGCTGGTCTCCTTTCCACCATGTATGTAATTGTTTATTAAAAGAGAATAGCCTATACCACATCAGTCTTAATCTTCAATGAATCAGTACTAGTGGGTCCAAAAATAGCATTTTAAGGATGTTTACTATACCAGAATTGTAAAACAGATTTCTTGTTTTCAAAAATTGTATTGGAAACAAAAAATCTTGAAGTCACTCCTGTTTTATGCCCGAACACTACGATGCGAATATTCACTGCCAATTAGGTTATGCAATTCAGAAAACTCAAGCCTATGCTGCCAAGAAACAAACCAGAACCTCTAGAGTGCAGCTGGATCTGCAACCTACCTCCTTATCTTGTTAAGCCTGTAAGACAGCCCTGCGCTGCCATTTTCAATTAGATACAGTATAAGAAAACAGTGCCAATAAGATACTAATTGCAGAAGTGGGAAGCTGTTTCTATTTGAAGATGGAGTATAGCTCAAAAACATAATACAATCTGGTACAACAGATAGTCATGCTGTTGGTATCTGTTTGAACCTTCACTGGAGAAGAAACAGCAATACAGGAAACAACAGTGGTGGTGAGAAACGTAGAGGCATCAATACAGTATTCCACACAAAATATCTGGCACATGCAACTGACACATCAGTGACTATGTTGACCCTAATTCCTTGCCTAATCACCAGTAACAGGCAACTACACTTTGTCATAGCCTCTTCAGCCATGGTATCTACTGTGAAGACATTTTGAAGACATCTCAAGCTACCTTGACAGGTATGTAGAAAAAACTGGTCCTTTTCTTATTTACAAGATACTCTCCTTTGAGTTGTGAATTGTGATAAGCATTGCTTCCAGCTACCTCCATCCAACCCTGGTTGCTTTTACTTTTCTAAAAATGCTTCTTGAAGGCACATGTGTATTGGTAATTCAACCAATAACGCTTCCCCAAACTCCCACAATTTTCATCACAGAAGACAGTATGTACTGGACAACTGTATAACAAGTTTATTTTCCCTACTGTTTTTATAGTCAAAGTATATAAAAATTATGTGGGAGGTCTGTGCATCTAGCCACAGCTTTATTTGAATTTTCTAACGTAACTCCTAGCAATGCAAAAGAAACAAGATTTCAAGTTTGCATATCTTGTCTCTTCAGCCTTCAATCAATCGTGATTGAAACATCAAATAAAATTGTATTCATGGCTCTCCCTTGTAAATTTATTATTAAAGTGCTGCTGTTAATTCATTCAAATCACAGCTGTGCCTTTACCGCTAGGCTGCAGGTTGTCGATGCTGGGGGCCAGGTGACTCGTGTGCACCTTGCATGGCATTCTGCACAGGGGCAGGACCCCTTTAAAGAGGTAGCCTGCTTGTTAACTAGCCTCTTGCTCCATGACTGGTCAATGGGAGGTTAAATCCCACCCAGCCACCTTGTAATAAGTGTTTGTATAAGTCATTGGTTAAACTCTGACCATAGATGTAAGGCACATTTTAGTGTTAGGAATGATGGATATGTTTTTAAACAGTTATCTTATAAGTTGTGCAGATTTAATGGTTTATGTTAGAGTTAATGGATTTCAAAGTTGCTACTATATTTTGTTATTTTTCCTTGTTGCTATAATTTTGTCACAGCTGCCTGTTTTGGCCCAAGGAGATTCCTTTTGAGCAGTCCGTGTCTGCGAAACAGATTGTTCATCGGGGGGGGGGGGGTGTCCATAAGAAACTGCATAGATACTGAGCCCCAGCAGGGGAGGAAAACTCACATCACTTGGGGGAACCAAACAGAGGCTTACACCCATTGGGTCTCCCAATATAAGGTTGCCTTCCCCCTATTCTGGTACCAGTGGCCATGGTGTTCTGAGTGCTCAGCATCTCCGATTGCGCCACTGGGGTCTGACCTTCCTCATGGTCTGCTGATCATGAGGCGTCATGGGTTTTTCCCCAGTCTGCGCCAATGCTCCAACTGGGGTGTTTAATAAAACTGCGGCCAATTCCATGCCAAACAAGACTTCATATCTGTGTCCTCCTTGCTGGCCTGTGACTGCCCTCCTGTTAGGCAATTGCCAAACTGTAATGAGTTTGCAGAAATAAACCCTTTAGCTTTAACTGGCTGAGTATGATGACTGGAATGTTCAGGTCCTCAGAGAACTAAGTTTGTACTCTGACTTCTGTGAAGGAAGGAAATGTTATCTATTTGAGTGGTTATTAAAACTAAGAACCAAAATTCACCATTGCCTGGAATGTTTCATCTGTCCTTGCCCCATAGTTCCTTTAGTGTTAACTTTTTTTTTGTCCCTCTCCCCTCACCCCGTGCTCTTTTGAGACCACTTTTACCCTGATAGTTTTCTGGAAGCAGATTTTTATTCTGCTGTTTCCTAGTGCTTTTTCCCCCCAAATGCTTTATTTCTGGGAACCTCCCCATTCCTATAGCAAAGTACTGCTATCCTAGTTCTGGACCGTGGTATATGCAGGCAGTAGTTCCTATATATACGTACGTACATGTGTGTGTGTGTGCTCTTAGCATGCAAGTGGAAGGTCCCAAGTGCTGGAGTTCATACAAATATGTCATTTAAATAACTGTACAAACTGTATAAGACACTGGGAGTCATGTGGCTGGTACTCTGATGATTTTCTTTTATGACTAGAAGCAGCTCAGGCAGAAGATTTGGATTAGGACCACAGTACAGAAGAAGTGGATCAATCTTTATCCCCCCCCTTCCCTAAATCTAAATGGTAAACAACCAGAGCACTTTGTCCAATGGAGAAAATAAGCAACACTGCTCAACTGAGAAAGTAACACTGCTATCATAAAGTCGTGGTTATGCGCTGTTAGCAGAAAAGTAGTAGGCAGGCAAAGGAGACAAATCCTGACAGCAGAAACCTGCCAGTTCTAATTTTTGCTCGCACCACAACATTGTGACCTGGCAACTCTAGCTGGGGCAATGAGATTCAAGAAGGGGGAGATCCAACTGTCATATACTGATTTGAACTATACTGATGTGGTAGTTGATTTAGGAAACTTTTTTAAAATTCCAACTTAAAAAAAAGAACTTCCTGATTTTTATTTCCATTTTACACACACCGGCATAAAGGCACGCATACATGAAATTACCCCTCCCCCCACTGGAGACTTGGTACAGTAGTTTAGATATTATTGGACAAATTGTATGTGGACCGAACTAATGTGATGGGGGAGGGGGACATGTACCTTTCAGCAAATACAAACAGAATGGTCCATACCAAAACACTGGTAATGAAGCAGTTGGGCCACAGTAGTGATGGGGATAGCTCCTGCTACTATACCAAAGTGCTTTACTGATCATATACAGTGGCAACTACTATTAGGAAAGAAAAGAAAGCACTATGAAATGTAAACACCTAGCAACTGTTTTCAGCACAAAGTTGACCCCCGATGTGCATTTTGCAGACTGCTATCTATAGATTTATAAATAAATGATTAGATGTAAAATCTCTAGAGGTTTTTCCTTTTCCACAGCAATTACAAGAGCAGATTATTACCATTCAAACAGGGTTCCAGTTAAAGTTCATTGAGTGGCAGGAATCATTCATTGCTGTCCCCACATCTTAAGTCACTGTGACAGAAAATCCGATGTTAGCGTGTACTGTGAAAATTTTAACAAGCCAAGTCAATATGCACTGAATGAACACATTCTTGAGTTAAAATATATTACTGTCAATAATGGATTGAATTTAAAAAGTATGCCGTTTCAAGTCTGATCAATGTCAGTGAGAAATTTCTTGTAGTTTATATTCAGTATTAAGAAGTTGTCACCCATATGGATATAGTATCATTTGGAGGGCTTTCTCTCCTTCGTTTTAAAGCTACTCTTTTAGCACTAATAAGGACAATGAGGTTAATAACAAAATAAATCATATTAATGATTTTCAAGTCTCACGTTTATTTTTCAGATGAAGAGTTCAGTTTTTCCATTATTGCTGTATGTATTTCCCCTCTTGATTTCCCCTCACTGTGCATATGTTTAAATATCTTAGAAAATCAGTTAGCACACACGTGTACAAAAATACGTAACTAATTCTTAAAAACCTGTCAAAGAATACCACTGCACAGAAGGGAAAGATCAAACTCTTAAGCTGCATTCTTTACAAAACGCCACATGCCAATGAAGAAAACAGTTACTAAAATGTACATTTTAATACACTCATGGTAGGAAACATTTCACCCTTTATGTATTTTGACTGCAAGCTATTAAGGACATATAATGTAGTCATCAGATTTAAATTTTTAACACTAATGTGCCTTGGAAGATATTTGTCAATTAAGTTCTACAAAAGCAGCATGCACATTTGGGTACCAAGCATCCTGGTTTTCAAAGTCTCGGATCTTATATAACACCAGGTGAGATATACCCAATCACAAGGTTTCTTAGCTAGCAATTCCCACAAAGGCACACAAAACTTTCCAATTACACAGGTGATTACTTTCTGATGATGTCACAACCATGCATTAACTTCCCCCAATACATAGTTGAAACAACACAAAAATCTACCATGGTAATGATGTTTCACAGCCATTAGGTTTTAATTGATTTTAGAAAAGGGGAAAAAGGCACAGTTATGCTGAAAAGCTGAAAAGACAGCTCTGGTTTGTTCTCTTCCACTTTCTTTTTTCCCCTTAGCACTTCTCTCTTACAAGTTCTAAAGAAGAAGATAACTGGACAAGCACTGAAGCATAAGTTAGATAGGGAAGGTACAGGCTACATGGTATCTAACATTTACAGTCCTGTGTTAATATCTGCGTTGCAGTTTGTTATGGTATTGCTATAGTGCCAAGGGCACCGTGTTTAAAAGTAATTTGTTACCTGAAAGATTAAGGGTTTGTTTGCACTGCTGCCTTGCCATGAATTGATCTCGATCTAAATGCAAATTTGACAAACATCTTACCTGCACAAGATACAGCTGAGAAATTTGCAAAGCCTAGAAGCTCTAACATACCCAAATACCTAACCCAAAGCCCCAGGAAACTTCTTTCTCATAATAATATGGCCTGACTGCACATGGAAAAAATTTCTTAAAATTCTACAGTGGTGATCTTGAATTTGGGATGCATTTGTGATAAGGAATAACATGTAGGGCTGCAACATAACAGAGGCCAACAGAAATAGATGCTGGTCACATTTGTACACAGCAAAATCCAACTACTGAAATCATGACTTTTATTAAAGCCCATTCAAGATAGCAGAACACAGTGGGCAGGCTTTCAGCTTCTCCAGAACTCTTAATCTGTCTGGCTGTTCAGGGGAAGGGAGGCAGGATTTTTCAGGTCACCATTGGCACCATCCTGTATAAAACACTTCAATGAGTACAGAGTGGGACTAGCATTAGGCTGTACTCTTAGAATGCTGGGAACAAGCAAAACAAGGGATATTTAGAGCCAAACTAGATTATACCAAGTCTACGAGTGTGCCACAGGGATTTGGTGCCATTTTAGATCCTGTTAATTTATTTTGTTTAAAATGTTACAAGGACCTGATCCTATTGGAGACTATGGTGCCATGAGGGGTTCCTGACTACCTACCTATGCTGTTTTCAAGAGCAAAAATGGTCTTTGATGGACTCAGGGCTACAATATAGTTACTTTGGATTGAAGCATGCCTTCTCATTTGGCTACCTTGCAGCTCTCGTGGACAATGAAGATCTCCTACATACCAAGTCTCTAAGGGTTATATACAGCAATACATTAGGGGTGATGCTTGTGGTTCTTTCTTGCGTCTCTCCCCACTCCCACCCCCAATCCTGCAACAGTTTGTTCTAAGTCGATGAAAGTTTAGTCCAGGAGACTATGGCAGTGGAGTAAACTCACCCTCACCTGTGATTTCTGTCGGGGAAACTGTACTTACAGAGATTATAAAAGTTTTGTCCCCCTGACCATCTCAACCCATGTGGACTTGCAATTCCAGGAACCATGGTAAAAATTAACTATTGGATCAAGGAGAATACATCAGAAGAAGAAAGTCTGAATCTGATGCATTATTTCTGTAGTAAACACAAAAAAGTCAGTTTTTTAAAAAAAATCTATCATTACCGCTATAATAATATTTTCAACTTCACTTCACTGTCAACAGCACCCATTAATAAATATTGGTGCCCATGGGACACCCAAAGAGGCCTAGGCAGAAGACCATAGCAGCTTCTTGCATATTGAGCAAAATCCTTCCCCGTGACATGTAGAAAAATCTTGCAGTTAAAAAAACAAACGAACTGACTAAGGCTATCTCAAACCAGAAGAGATAAATAGAAGGCAACTATGAGGGCAATTCCGCACAACACGCCATTTCGCTAAGTCTGAGCGCTATTGAAAAGCGCTGGAAGCAAAAGCAGCAGGTCTCGGTAACGCACACAGCCAGTTCAATAAAAAAAAAAGGCTCTCCCACTAGCGCTGCTATCATAACGCACAAGTTTCCGGTCTCGCCGAAATCGCAACAAAGAAGGCGATATTTTTCAGTGCTTCCTCCCTCCCTTGGCCATCAATCAAAGAGAGCAGCCAATTAACTGTTGTGTTCCTGTTTCCCTTTAAAAACGTTTTTTAAAAACACAAAAAGACCAGTAGCAATGCATATTCGTTCATTTGATGTATCAGAAAGACTTTTTTTTGCTGGCTTAGGAGCTGGCGCTTATTCGTTTACATGTTCTGACATTTAAAAGAAAATCCCCCCACAGTGCTATTTCTGGCCAAAATTAGTGCAGTGCCGAACAGGGGGCTGTATTGTGCTCGGAAACTTTACGGACAATTGCTTGTGGAGGGATTTCAGCCATAGAAGCATCGCTGATTCGTTGCTTTGGCTGGTTTAAGGGGAAAAAATGGCGATCAGGACGCCGGAAGCTTGGGTGCGAGAGATTAGGGAGGGACATGCTTGTTACTGCTGTTCTGAGAACGCACATGTCTTTTTTGGATGTGTTGCAGGTTGTTCTCAAGAGTCAAGCAGTTTTTTTTAGGAGGAATCCACTTTTATGGATTCCCCGAAAATCGCTACAATGCAGTGATTTTTGCAGGAGTGTTGCAGATTGTGTAAGATGTCATGAATAACGCAAAATAAATAGCGTTACACAATGGTAACACTTCAGCAACAGTAGCCCTGTGCGGAATGGCCCTGAGTCTACCACTGCTGGAACTGGGATGAATATAACCACTCTGTTCAGAGCACTTCAGCCTGGGGATTGGGGACTGTTGGCAATCTTTAACCATTGATGGCTTCAGGAACTTCACAAGGGAGAGTAGCTATCGACCTCAAGTGTCATATCTAGGTTTGCCATTAACCTGACAAAGGCTAGACTTGCCATTGTTGCTGCTGCGTACATTGCATAATCTTAAAAGCCTTCCAGTTGTTTCCAACAGCTACAATATGAAAGGCAGCTAGAATATAATTATAACCCAGATTTTCCATTTTCTGCTTTTGCAACTGAAATTATTAACACACACACATGACTCCAAACATGATTTTTGTGGTTTAATAGCCTTCCAAATTACCTTAGATGGCAGCTCTATGCTATATATGCTGAACCGGACTTTTAAGAGTTGTTATATACTCATTCATTGTTAAATAAATAATGCTGTGGAACTGTGGAACTAATCTTCAGTATGTGTTACTTTTAGTTCTGTTACCATGAACGAGTGTGATCGTTTGTGATCTCTAGGGACGTTAGCCAAGAATCTAACTCCATAATGCTGCCAATATATGGCAAGACCTGTTCTATCTCCTAGCAAATACATTTGGAAAATAAACCAGGCACCGGCGAGAGCAATGCCTGAGTATTTTCTAAAACAAGAATAATGTCAAAGAAGAGATTCCCCCCTTATGGTAACCATAACCACAATATATAAAAAATACATGCATTTAAAAGCATTAATGAAGCCCATACCGCAGAATGAGCTAGTATTTAAAACCAAAGAACATGAGCTACACATGGTAAATATCTGGTAAACCTTAAAAACCACATTGTTAAAATTATCTACAGATGATGTTTCCCACAAAAGGCATGATAACTGAAAATGTTGTACTGCGCAAGTCAGACTAAATGCATATTTTGTAATGTTTGCAGGAAGTAATGGGAATAAAATGGGTTACTTGGGCTAATGATAAATGAAATGAATTAATTTAATTCTTATCTTTTGTTTGCTAGTTCAGGCAATTTCAGACAGACAGACAGAGAAAAGAAATTCTAGTCTGGCAATGAAATTGCATTAGATCCTGGTTTTAGGACAGCAGACCTAACTCAGCACAGCCTGTCACTTGTGGGGATGCCTCTCTGCTTGGGTGGAGACAGAAAGGGCTAGTAACAGGTCTATTTTCATTACTCTTCTTTATAACTTGGACTGCATCTGCCATTAATCACTAATCCTGACATTTTTATTCCTTCTACTATGTTTTTCAAACTGGAGTTGAGCCCAAAGGAGCAATAACCTGAGTCTTATAAACTCAGTTATTCTAGCAAGGTTCTTGAATCTGCTAAACATCTTCATTATACTCATATTTGTTGATCATTTTAATGATGCTGTTTACTGTTGTTGTGAGGTGCAAAGTCATGTCTCACCCATCGCGACCCCATGGACAACGATCCTCCAGGCCTTCCTGTCCTCTACCATTCCCCGGAGTCCACTTAAGTTTGCACCTACTGCTTCAGTGACTCCATCCAGCCACCTCATTCACTGTTGTCTCCTTCTTCTTTTGTCCTCAATTGTTCCCAGCATTAGGCTCTTCTCCAGGGAGTCCTTCCTTCTCATGAGGTTACTGCTAATTTTCTCTCTCATATATGTAATCTAGTTATTTCCATTTCATTGTCTGAAGAAGCGTGTATGCACAGAAAAGCTCACACCTTGAATAAAACTTGGTGGGTCTTAAAGGTGACACTGGACTCAAACTTTATTCAACTAGGGAGGAGAGACTGCAGCACCCTGGAACCACCGAGCAGGAAGTTCATGGTAAGCAAATACATTTTTCCATTCTTCGGTGCTTCCTGGGATGTTGCAGTTTAGACTGCTGGGACATAACACAGCTGTGCAACTTTGGGTGGGACTATTCCACTACTGGCTGGCTGTTATCTGCGGGAAGACCAAGGAAGCCAACTTGGCTCTACTACCATGATGAGTAAAAGTGTGGACCAATTTCCAAATTGCTGCCTTGTAAATCACCTACATAGAAGGGGTCAAGCAGTAAACTGCAACAATAGCTGTCTCCCCTGAAATACTGAGCTGTCAATTGCCCTAATCTGAGTCTTGTAAACCAAGAGTGCAACTTTTAACCTACTGACACAAGGTAGACACAGGTACTTTGGTTGCTCCAGACATTCTATGATAGGAAACAAATATTGTTTCTGATTTACAGAACATCTCAGTCCAAGATAAATAAAAGCTAAGGGCCTTCTTGACATCTAGACAGTGTCACTCTCTCCTGTCTGTAAAACTTGTTTGTGACAAAGTAGTGTGGTACTGTTCCTGCTGCTCAGTGTAAGGTAGAGTTTACTTTAGGAATGAAAGTAGGGTCTGTACACAAAACTACTCTATCTTCATGGAATATACTCTTTTCCCTGTTGACTAACAAATAATTCAGCTCACTGAGGTAATGGTTACTAAGAATGCAGTCTTAAAGGTTAGCACTTTGAGAAGGCAGGTGGCCAAGGTTCAAAAGGCTGCTTAAAGGCTCAATCACCTTCAGATTCCAACTGGGGAAACTGTGTACAGTGGGAGGAGTGGCAGGTAATGCAAGATACCCCTCCACAACCCTTGTATATATTGGGCTAAAGGCAAAAAAGGTATCCTTTGCCTTGGAAGCACAGAAGCATTTATCAGTATCCCTGATTCTCCATATTTCCCAATTGAGGGCAGAATGCTGTTCAAGCAAATTACAAAGTTGATCTGACTTGAATGGTAACAAGCAAAAAAAATTTTACTTGCAAAACCAGAGACACATCCTACCTGATGTATTCATGGATGCGCATTTAACATTGTGAACAGATTAGCTTCAAAAGGTTAACTTATTACAACTCAAAGCCCAGATATGAGAGAAAAAGAGCAGTCCCATAGAAGATGAAAGAGAAGACAAGCAAGGGACAAAGAGGCTCAACATCTAACTCGTTAGAGGGCGGGGCCCTCTTAACCCTTTGCCTCCCAGATCATCTTCTGTGCAGTTACAATGCCCAACCATATGAGGATATTGTGAAAAGGCATGCCTCCTGTGAACTGATATTGCCATCACTTTTTTTTTTTAAAGAGTTAGATCTCAGGCTTTTATCAAGGCCACTCCTTAACTTGCACATTGTGATTTGCCACTCACGCTGGGAAAAAAGCTGATAATTTCAGTCCAGTTAGCTCTGCAACTGTTGTTGTTGCTGTTGCCCAGCAGCACTTCTGACCACTGTTGAGAGCAGGGTTTAGCAATGGCTGAAGAGGCTGGCATCTGGGTCTTGAACCACCTTAGTGTGGTCCTTACTTGTATTTCTGATGCCAGAACACCATAGATGGTCCCTTGGATTCACCTGGGCTGTCACTACCACTACACCCATTCCTGAGGAGTGACTTACTTCACCTCTTTCTCTGCCATTTCACCCTGGTAGGGAGCTAAGCTCCGCACAACAATCAGGTTCTGAGTAGGAAAGAAAACTGGTCAGGGCCAAATGGGGTAGCAGAAAAGAAGCTTTCTTATGAGAATAGCTCACAACCCTGCCTGCCTCCAGGATGAGTAACTTCACCTAGCAGTCTAAACTGCAGCACCCCAGGAACCACCAGAGAATGCCAATGTAGGAAGCAGAGCAAACTCCCTCCCTCCTCAAGAAGGAGTGTAATGAGTGTACCTGTGAGGGCACTGGGGGGTATCCCAACCAAGGCTCCATAAAATCCTCAGTCAGCCCTGGAAACAGGCAAGAAAGTCTGCAGACCTGTTTTCCAAGTATCACCCCAAATTCAGTGCTTTTCATCATCTAGATTGATGCTAAAATGACCACCTTGACAGTTATACGTGTTTTTGTAAGGTCTGGATTAAAGGTAAAGGTATCCCCTGTGCAAGCACCGGGTCATGTCTGACCCTTGGGGTGACACCCTCTAGCGTTTTCATGGCAGACTCAATACGGGGTGGTTTGCCAGTGCCTTCCCTAGTCATTACCGTTTACCCCCCAGCAAGCTGGGTACTCATTTTACCGACCTCGGAAGGATGGAAGGCTGAATCAACTTTGGGCTGGCTGCTGGGATCGAACTCCCAGCCTCATGGGCAGAGCTTTCAGACTGCACGTCTACTGCCTTACCACTCTGCACCACAAGAGGCTCTTAAGGTCCGGGTTAGGCTATTGCCAAAATACAGCTGCTAGTTTACTGAGAGGTAGGTCTGCTCCACTATGCATATTTCACCTATAATCTGTTTGCTTTGGGATAGTCCAATCTATGATTCCAACCTATGATAGTCAGCAGTCTGGGTTTAGGCTACATGAAAGAATGTCTTCTTCCATAAGAACCTGGCAGTTCACTCAGATCACAAGTGGAGGCCTTGCTTCAGTTGCTGTCTATTTCAGAAGTTAGATGAATGACCAGTGGGGATGGAGCTCATTCCATGGTAGTGTTCCTTCTTTGGAAAACCCCCTCCAGATATCTTTTCAGCAGTTACACTTCAATAGTACAGACTTCAGCAAAGGAGTAGCACCATTTTGAGTCACACGGTCTGACCTTAAGGTCTCCTTTTGTTTTCTGATCCAGGAAATAGAGAGAATCCTTACAGCTGCTTCCTTTTCTCCTCTTAATATTTGTAAGGCTAGTTTTTGTTTTTTTTTTACATGGGGAAATCCTGCTCCTGCTTTCTGTTTTCCATTTATATTGGACAACTGTCTCCTAAATACAGCAAAACTAAATGAGGATCTTTCTGCACCCCAGTTGAGACTGTAATGTGAAAATTCCTAGACCTTCTTAGCTTTGCATAAGGGACACTGCCAGCAACCCTTCAGGCCCATTCCATCTCTCTGGAGTCAGCTTTGATACCTTACCCCCCCTTCCAAAGAGAGTCTCAAGCACCCTGGGGACTATAAGCAAAACAAGCAGCTTACCTGGCTGTCAAACACACTTTTCGATCCACTGTACTGGAACTCTCATTGTCTCCCCTTCTGTACCACTGGGGCCAAGGCAAGCAGCCTAAGTCCAGCTGCCCTCTGTCCCCTCTGCCATTGCAGTCTGAAAACATTATATAGGGAAGGTCCATGGCTGCTAGTACTTAGAAATAGTAAGCTTAGACTCTTTTCTTATCCTTACTTGGTGTGAAGCATTCCTTCCACGGTAGCACAATACTCATGCCATAATGGATTTTCTCACTGTTTGTGTGCTCATGCGCATACATAGTTGCCTCGAACAACTGAGGCAAGCTTTTTACTTCTGTAACTATATGTAGTAATTATTACCCATCACAATTAAGGAAGCTGATTTTTGCTCAGAATAAGCTGGTAATATGTGTTTATGTGTTCCTTGTGCTGTACAACAGGATCTGAAACTTGATTGCATGGAAATATAGTGTTGAGCTTCTAAAATAATCTATGCAACATTAGGGCTTAGAGTTTTTTTATTTTAAAAGTCATAACTAATCTTGTAATTGTAATGCAATCACTTCAGGATTTCAGTTCTGTGTTCTGTTACAGAATTAACTTGTTAAATTTAGTTATGAGGCAAAGAAATCATTCTCCTATGTGTGAAAACCCCTGCTTTAAATAGCTGGAAGTCAAATAGAATTGACAATAAAATTCCGCACATACAGTAGCTACAAACCTTTATCCATATGCATATTTTATTTTCAAATGTATGTAATAACCACAATTGTGTGTACCTCATGCCAGCACATAGAAGGACAATAATGTGCCCATTTGGATTTTAAAAAGTGATCTAGATATTGAAAATTCATAATGTTTAGTATGAACCAACCCTCAGTCTTTACAGTTCTATTGTAAATTATAATTACTATGTCAGCCAATGTAGGGAAAAATCCACTAAAACATAAGGTGAAAAATTTTGACACAGGTATTAAAATCAAACATTTTAAAAGGGTGGGGGATGAGGCCATTAAACATGATGCTTTATCTCAGGGGTAGCCAACCTTTTAGGATCTGGGGACTATCTGACATAGTTTCAAGGGCTGCAAGCACATGCTGTCCTGAATCAAGCCCCAGGGGACCTTGTGGCCAAGTAAACTTTGCAAACAAGCTATCCAGGCAGTGCAAAGAAAATACGATGGGCATGCAGAAGCAAAATTGGTTAAAACCTGTCGAGAAACATTTCAAAAAAGGCTTTAAAAAGGGCAGATAAGCATAACAAAGAAAAAGGTATAAGAACAGGAGGGAAAAAAAAACAAACTATTCAAGTGAATTAAATTCAGAACAGCCAA